>NC_037669.1:163638432-163938432 GCF_003255815.1 Theropithecus gelada | reverse complement strand
ACTATGAAAGAAGATAGAAGTTGGGGTGGTAGAGAGGTAAAATGATGGGTTCTGTGTCAGAAGAATTAAGTTTGAGTGTATTGTTAATTCATACTGCAATTTTTAGCTTGAATATTTGTTTTGCAATTATTTTTAATGTTTTATTAATATATTCCCAGCTACTTCTCATCATTTAAATGAAGTAGCCTAAAAGTATTACTGTATTTAAATATCATTTATTAGAAGGTACTATAGAACAGTGATTAAGAGTATGAGTCATCCTCCCTAGAATTGAATCCCAACTCTACCCCTTACTCTGTGTGACCTCACAAAAGTAACTGGGATCTCCAGGCTTCAATTTCTCATCTGCAAGATGAGGGAAATACCTTTCAAGAATTCAGAATTTAATAAAGAGCTACATGTAAAGTGCTCAACATAGTAATCACTCAAATAAGTGTTAGCTATTGTTATTTAGTATAACAAGACATTGTTTTATAGGAAAATATAGTTTTATGCAGAAAATATTTACTTGCATATTTTTCTAAAAATAAAATCACAATGGAGTCATTATGCAAAATTGAGGGACTTCTATAAATATTAATGTGACATTTTCAGAAAGTTATAAGTTGCAGAAGCCAGTGGCTGTTGTTTAGAAGTTTATCTATAAGGAGATGACCCAGTGGTGACTAAGAAAGTACCAGAGACATGGGTTACTGATAGAAGATTTCTAGATACCACTACTGGACACACAGCTGTACTTATTTTATAAATGTATGTGAATAGATAAAATTCCTTAGATCACTGGGAAGGAAGCTAGTCCTCCCTACCCTATCACTGAATCTAGACTTCATTATGGTGACATATCCCTCTTAATAATCCCTCTGCTCTTTCAGCTGCCCTTGGAAGAATTTGGAAACTCCAAGGGACAGCACTTGTAAGTTTCCTAACATGAAGCAATAGATGCTTTTGTTAAGTTACAGTGACAACCCTTGGCTATATTTTCCATTTACCAGACATGTACTTCCTCCATAAGCTTACTCTAAATCAGGTATTCGTATAGTATAGAGGCTAGTGAAATCTTACATCTCACTCAGAGGCCCTGTATGTGCCCAGCCCTTCAGCCATGGCTGCACCCCAGCACTGCTGCTGCCACCTCCCTGCCTGTGGTAGCAGCTGGAATTATATGTGAGCCTACTTCATGGGGAATTTCAAACTCCTGACTGTCTGAAGGCCAGCCCCACTAGCCCAATGTGGTTATACCACAGGAACATAGACTACTTTTTTATTGTCTCTCAATATGAACTTCTCAAACTGAACGTTTGCAGGCAAGACGTGAGTAACTTGTTATGCCTTCATGTTGTGACCCATTCCCAATGTAGAGGGGACCCAAACATGAAATGGAAACACAGAACTCTTTCTGTCTCCTTCTTGTGTTGCTTTACCCCCCAGTACCCGTCACTTCCATCTGGGGAGCTCTGGGCTGCCTTCAGGGTTTGTAAACACAGTGGGAACTGTTTACCATTCTTCCAGCTTCGAAGAAAAACTGGCAAATTTGCCTACTGCTAGCAACTATATCAAAGCTTTATCTTTTAAAAATTAATTAATTAGCTAAGCAAACTTATAGTGCTGTATTTCTCACATTAACATTAATTCCATTTCAAAATGTAAACTTCATTTTTCTTAATTGATCTTTTTAATCTTCTACTGCAAGGTATGTGTTTACCCTAGCATTAATTTTAGAAACCGACCAATATCTTTACTTCTCTTTTTCCTTAAAATGATCGCTTCACTAATAATTAAAAGGATTATCTTCTCAACTTTCTTGAGTAAATTCACTGCAAATGTCATGCAAAAATACTATAGGCAGTAAATTTTTTGCTATTTGGCATGTGTACGTACATAAGTACACATATATCGTTTCTAATGCTGTATTTATAGATTTCTATGTATCAATATATGAAGATTAGTTTCTCTCATTACTGACCATAGGAATATGTGGGGCAATATAGATGACCAGCTATTACTGGTCAAGTAAAATTTCTTCAGTTAGTTTGTTTAGACACACATGTCACTAAGTGGTTTTTCAGAGAAAGATTAGCTTGATGGGTCATCAGATCAGTTATTTGACATTTGTCCCCAGTCAGACCGGATGCCACATGAAAAATTTACTCAGGCAAGAGGCTCCTAGGAATAAACAGTTCTCTAGTGTTGCTCACAGGGGACTTGGCAAGGTGAGCGGAACTTCAACTTGTCACGGATGCGCTGTTCTGACAAACATAAGTAGATGCTAATGGCTAAATCGTGACAGAATAAAGTCCCACAACCATATGGCTAATTGCCACAACAATATCTTCAGTGTTATTAATCAAGTTTTCATAGTGTGCCATGATAATTGGAATAATTAGAAAGAGCATAGGCATTGCTTGTCTTTACCACACATTTTGCAGACAGGGACCTCAGACAAACACAATTGCACTTTCAGTACTGTGTTGTTTAGTGCTATCTTTTCTTCAAAAATAATTTGGTTAATTAATGAATTAACTGCTTGCCACCAGTGTATTTTGTGGTAGCTTCTATAGAAGCAGGAATATCTAAATGAGACCATCAAACCCTCGGTGAGTCTGTTTAAATAGGCAGTATTCCTTTAAGGCAGGGATAGAAATCTGCCCATCTTGGATCTTATAGTTTGAAAGATGAATTCATTGTATACTAATTTAGATGATGGACATTCATTTTTTGGTCATATATTTCCTCTTTTTTGGTCATATATTTCCTCTTTTAGCTAATTCAGTTAAGAAAATGAGGAATTAGAAAGCAGTTGAATAAATTACAAGATGTAAGTATTTGCATAATTTGTTTCAGGCCGGTACTACATACTAGTGTTCCCAAAATGAATTATTTTGAACATCTCTTTCAATTATGAATGAAGCAAATATTACCATCTTTGATATCACAATTGAAACTTACTTATTTTCCTGTTGCTAATGTTAAAATATACTCACTTCCGTATCTATTCTTTCACCTTAGTAGTGAAATGAGAATTTATTTGTGCTTGGCACAGTGCTCCAATGAAGAGGGCTTCTTGGGCTGTTTTGCTTTGTGAGGAGTTGGCCAGTGAGGAAAGAGAAGATTGATGATAACCAGCACCTTGGAGGTGCAGAGTACTCAGGCAAACAGATGAAGGGAAGTAGCTGCTGGAGGTGTCCATTGTTAAACAGCTTCTATAATTGTTTTTCAGTATATAAGTAGTTACAGTTTTGAATTCTGTGCCATCTCAATTCTTATTTTCCTTGCCCTTTTCTGTCCTATTACATTCCTTAACTAAAGACAAGCCATCTTACATGGTTCTAAAGTTTTAAATTCATTGGCATCTTCAGTTAAAAAGCATCCCCGAAATTCTCAAAATAAAAATAACTAATCACAAATACTATTTTATTAAAACTTCAGGATTGCCTTAACAATAAATTATTGCTTCAGTGACCCCTGAACTCTACAAAATTTAAAATCACTGTGTTACTCAGTTTCTTTTATTTAATTGAGTCTTCTTTTTTTCTTTCTTCTTTGGCCTCTCTGTGGATAGGAGTGAGAGGCGTAGAGATTATATTGGGAAAATTCAAAATTGGTAATAAGAAAGCAAGAAAATTCAATTATTTCATTTAGTCCACTTAATTAATTGATAATTATTTATTCACTCTGGATAAAATGATTTAGGCTTTCTACTTTCTCCACTTTCTTTTTACTATTCATTAGGTAGAGGCTATACAGTGGGGAAAAAATCAAACTATCCATTTTGGTACTCGTTAACAGTTATTATAAAAATATGGTGTAGACGAAAATTTTAAACCAGTATCTCAGATGAGCTTTGGATTATATAGAGATGTTATTTATTAACATTCTGCTGTAAAGCAAATACAATTGTGGCTCATGCCTGTAATCCCAGCACTTTGGAAGGCCGAGGCGGGTGGATCACGAGGTCAGGACATCGAGACCATCCTGGCTAACATGGTGAAACCCCGTCTCCAGTAAAAATACAAAAAATTAGCCGGGCGTGGTGGCGGGCGCCTGTAGTCCCAGCTACTTGGGAGGCTGAGGCAGGAGAATGGCGTGAACCCGGGAGGCGGAGCTTTCAGTGAGCCGAGATTGTGCCACTGCACTCCAGCCTGGGCGACAGAGCAAGACTCTGTCTCAACAACAACAATAATAATAATAAAATAAAAATCATGTTCTTTATTTAAACTTCAGGTTTATCTTTTATATTAAGCAGGATGCTCTTGACTACAAGCTTCAGAATATCTTGTCTCGAACTAACTAAGTCTGGAGGTACTGTGACACAAGAGGCTCAATTAAGGATCTAAGATTTTCCCCATATCTCCACTGTGCTAATTTCATCATCAGTTTCTTAAGACATATTCTCTTGTAATCACAAAGTGACTGACAATGGTTTTGGAGCCATAGGCTTTCTTGTTCTAGCCAAACAGGTGAGAGAGAATAAAACCTTTCACCAAGTATACAACGTAACAGAGTTTCTTTTAGTCCAATTGGGCCAAATTACATCATGTGCCTACCCCAGACCTAGATATTTTCTACTGTTTGCCTTAAACTAATTGGTGTCTACCTTTAGAGCAGTAATTCTTAAGATTTGGTCCCTGGAGCAGCAATTTTAGAATACCCTGGGAGCTCATTAGAAATATAAATTACCAGGCTTCATCCCAGGCTCACTGAATCAGAAACTCTGCGGGCAGGGCCCAGTCATCTTTACAAAAAAAAAAAAGAAATCGGCCAAGTGCGATGGCTCACGCCTGTAATCCCAGCACTTTGGGAGGCCGAGGTGGGCGGATCACAAGGTCAGAAGATCGAGACCATCCTGGCTAATACGGTGAAACCCCGTCTACTAAAAATACAAAGAAATTAACCAGGCGTGGTGGCGGGCGCCTGTAGTCCCAGCTACTCAGGAGACTGAGACAGGAGAATGGCCTGAACCCTGGAGGCGGAGCTTGCAGTGAGCGGAGATCGTGCCACTGCACTCCAGCCTGGGCGACAGAGTGAGACTCCGCCTCAAAAAAAAAAATCTCAGATAATTTTGGTGCAAGCTGTGTTTGAGAACCACTGACCACAGAATGCCATTGACTTTTTTCTGAATAATGTCGGGGGTGTATACATACATTAACTACATCTAGTTAGTTTAGGAAGGAATAATAAGGCCAGAATGGATTCTTAGTAAGCAATCTGTACTTTAAAATTAAAATGATTATATTCATTAAAATGATTAAATATATTAAATATATCTTGTGCAAAGTTGTTTATATATGATGCATTGCACATCATTTGTCACGAAGCTCAAACATACCAAATTTCTTTCTTGTTAAGTCAAATGTGGTAGACAGTACTATTTACTCACCTAATATCACTGTTGCTTTCTTCTTTACTAAAATAGATTTGGAGTTTGTTGGGTTGTGATTTTGGTTTGGATTTTTATCTGTTTTAAAAATTTTTTCTCAGTGATGCTACATTTAGTTTCAGGATTACATTGTGACACAATTTTGGCCAATTATATTTAATTCCAGGTTGCTGGGGATTTATGTCAAACATTTACTTTCTTGACGTGGGTGCCACTCTTTCCCCTTTATCATTTTCTCTTTCTTTGTTATGATGGCTGGAGATGTAGCAGCTATTTTACAACTTTGAATGAATGTCAAAGAGAGTTGCAGAGACCTCACCATGACCTCTTTTAACTTTAGCAATCATATACTTCAGACTTTTGATTGATTACAGGAAACAAAATAAACTTTATATGTAAGATATGGTTTAGTTGTTTTCTTATTTGCAGCCAAATGCAATCCCCGTTAAATAACATGGTGTAACTGTTTTCCTAAATGGAGAAACATGCAGGTTTCCAGTTTCTACATTCTTTCCTTTGTTTTCTAGACCACACTTTTTGCTCATCTAAAATATTACAAAGTATATGACATAGTGTTTAGCTCACATGCTTTAGGCTTGCATCTCTCTTTTCCATATCTTACTAGCTATCTTTGGCTTCTCTGACCTACAATTTTCTCAAACCTAAAATTAATAAAATTTTAATGTTACTGTTTTAATAATAATATACTAGGGGATTAAATATGTCACTAGAAATACACTGTTAACCCCATTCCTGATACATTATAAGCCCTAAGAAATGGTGGCTATATGCATTGACATTCAGTGAGAATGAAAGTGACCTAATAATGTTCAGCAGCATAGGAAGAAAGTCATAGAAAACAAGGAAAGAAGCCAGCATGAGCTTTATTTTGTTGGAATACTTACTTGGGCATTATAAAACTCATAGAAGCTCTCTGTGCCAACATAAGACCTCCAGTAATTATGAAAATATACTTTGTTTCCTCTGTCTAGATGACACCTCAACTTTAAGGGAATTCATCACTTAAATTCTCAAACATAATAGCTGAAACCCACCCTGAGTAATTTGATATTCTGTAAAATTCAAGGTGGATTCTATATAGACTCCTTAAAACATAGATCATTGTTTCGATTCTTAACTTTAGAAGGGAGGAACCATGCCTATTTAGTTTGTGTTCTACAATATTTAAAGCCGGTAAGTGTGCAAGTGGGTATTAATTATACTTTTTGTGGTTAAAAAGTAAAGCAATTATCACCAAGGACTTTTTTTTAAATGTTTTTTTAGTCTGGATGTTGTGGCTCTGCTGAGTGGAGTCAGAGATGGGCCTTTCTCGTTATGGTGTAGAGTCATTGATTGCACTGCTGCCTTGACCACCAGAAAGATCTAGGAAGATAGGAGATGATTTAGGGCAAAAGCTCCCAGCGTTACAGAAGTAGCAATGCAAAGATGTCACCTATAAAATACACATATTGGGATCTACACATTTATATATCCTGTTAATAATAATTTTCTAAACTCCAAAGTAACAGTCATTTGATTCTTACCTTTTATTCTTTGACAGAGAAAAACTTACCAAGTGCTCCATCTTAAGACTTCCCTTGTTACTTAGGGGCAGATAAGACCATAACTTGTTAAGATATCTCTAGTAATGCCAGCCCATTAAAATAATCAAATTAATATTTACCATTTTCAAGAAGCTGTTATAAGAAGTAATTGCTTTTCTTACCTTTGGGTATATATAACCCGATTTTAAGACTTAGACCAAATTTAAATCTCTGTCATCTTATTTTGATTAAAAGGGTACATGATTTATTTTATACATATTTTACTATTATTTCTAAGCTGATTGGCTTATTGTGCCTTATCTGTAGATTCCCCCCCAAAAAAATTGAGTATAATGTTTAATATGCAAAGTTAGACAGTCCGATCACTTTGGAAAGAATAAAAAAGTTCTCAACTCCAATTACCTTGCTGAATCCTTTTGATACAATTCTGTGGAAATATGAAAACGGCTTATCTAGAAATTATATCTAAAGTTGACTTACCAATATTTTAATGTTTAGATTTAACTAGGTCTTGAAGTGAAAGACTAGATCCCACAATCCTTAGAATGAGAAAGGTGTATTTCCTCTTATCAATGAGATTATATTTAAGAAGAGTTAGGCTTTCTTTGAAGGCATCATTAAAAAACAGAAAAAGTCTTCAGTTTTCTGGTAGGTTTTAATCCTGACCCACCATTTTCATAGCTCTGTAATGGTGGTCAAGTTACTAAGCCATCTTTGCACGCAACTGCTTCATCTGTAAAATGGGGACATAATAATTAACTCACAGAACTGATAAGTGTAAAAGAAAATGACTTACATAAAATATCCACAGCAATATCTCATTTAATGTAGTTCCCTTAGGAATCAGCAAAGTCTGTATATACATAGTCTAATAATTAACATCAATTTGAATTTCTAAAGATGATTTAGATGATAAGTAGAAAAGATTCCTCTAACCTTCAGGTGGCTCATAAAATCAGTATTCTTTATGGAACAGGTAGTATCTGTCTCTACTCTGCAGTTATTCCTTGACATCCTTACCTCCAGCTACTCACTCTCGTGGTCATATTTCCAGTAACCACACCACCTCAAGAACCTTCATTTTAAACATGCTACTCTCTGACTTGTCACCTTAATCCTTTCACTCTTATCTCCAACCCTTGCTTGACTTCTAATTCATTTACTCCACTGCTTTTTCATTGCCATTTACTCCACTAATGTCCTCATTTCCCCAGCTTGTTCCATGTGTTATCATTTTAATTACTCCCTTGAATTTATCCTCTCAATACCCTTGCCCATTCTCCCTCTGTTATTTGCTTAGAAAACCCCAAACACTACTCATGCTTGTAAGTGAACAGCCAAAAGTAACAGGAGAAAAATATAACCATGCTCACTGAACTCACTTTCTCTAGCTTCAAATGGACCTTAGCATTGTCTAGCAACCCTACTATATTTCCTCTCTTCTTAAATGTCTAACACTTCTCTCCAAACAGTGCCCTTCCTCACTCGCTCCCCTTCCCACCATGCTATGCCCTTGCTACTTGTTTCACTGAGAATAGAACTTCCTCAGTATTCCCACAAGCAGATCTTACAGCTTCCTGCATATCTCTGCTCCATTCCAAGACTCACCCTTATCCCGCTGCTTAAGCACTGGGTCTTGCTATCTCCTACTCAAAAGAATTTGTTCCTGCAGTTATATCCATTTCTTACTACATAATTTTCTCATCTCAATTGTATTTTTAATTGTATTAAACATTTAATTTATTGGTTATTTGGGGGAATTGGATGCATCGACACCGTATTACAGCTGAGCCACTAATCTTGTAGCTTTATTAACCATCATTAACTGGTTTGTTCTTATGATGCTGCTGAGGAATCAGCTGTTTCTGCAGAGGTTCAAGGGAAAGACCTTTTGAGAAGTGAGCAAGTTTTTTTCTGTATGTGTACCAAAACTTTATTCACTCTGCTAACTTTTTCAACATTTAAATTGTTTACAAGATTAGTAGTAATTGGGTTTGCTTTGTTTTGAACTCTAAAGTTTTTTTAACTGGCTATGTGAAATACATTGCTGGGCTTCTTCCCTCTTAAGTTTGTTCTTGGCCATTGTCTTCAATATCCTTATGCAGCAGCTCCAGCATTACCTGACACCACCTGCGCCTGTACTGTATTATTTGTAGCATATGAACATGCTGTAATTTCTCTCATCTGAAGGAATAAGAAACACATGTTAAAACACCCCAGTTTGACCACACATCCTCCCTCCAGCTATTTTCCATTTCTTACTACCCTTTAGAGCAAAACTCCCTACAAGAAGGGTAGAGGGACAGCAAAATTTCCAGTTCTTCAAATTCCACTCTCTCTTAAATCCACTACTCTCAGCCTGTCATCCCCCAACACCTTGCCCCACTCCACCTAACCACATTCATTGCATGTTACTATATGCAGTGGTCAATTTTTATTTCATTACTCAGCCTTTTATCTTTGAAACCATTGATTTCTTTCCTCTTTCGTGATGTATTCTTTCTACTTCATTTCCTGAAGACCTCCATTCTAATTTTCCCCTACTTCCACTGGCTGTTTCTTCTTAATCTCCTTTATTAATTCATTTTTCTCTTCCTGGCTGCTAAATGTTGGCATGTCCCAGGACTCAGTTCTCAGACCTTTTCTTTTCTCTATTTCCCTAAGTGATCTGACATAGTCCTATGGCTTTTTAGTATAATCCCTAAGTCCACGACTCTCAAAGGTATATCTCTACCTGTGCTTTTCTAAGATCTAAAGTCACATATCCAACTGCCTAATTAAGACTTGCAGATCCACAAGATTGTGCTGACTTAAAGTGACCAAAACTACATTCTTTTTTTTTTTTTTTTGGATGAAACATAATTTATTTGCAATTTACTTATTGTTGAATATTTAGACTTCAGGTACAAAATGTAATAATGGATGTCTTTACACTTAAATCTTATTGCTACATTTTTGATTACTTCAGGTCAGTTCCTAGGCTGGGCATGGGGACGCATGCATGTAAAACCAGCACTTTTGGAGGCTGAGGTGGGAGGATCACTGAGGCCAGGAATGCAGTGGCAAGTTCACTGCAGCCTCGAATTCCTGGGTCAAAGAGATCCTCCCACTTCCGCCTCCTGAGCATTAGGGGCTGGCTACAGGTGCATGCCACCACACCTGGCTAATTTTTTTATTTTTTTAGAGATAGGGTCTTGCTATGTTGCCCAGACTGGTCTCAAAACTACATTCTTGATTTTCTTCTAAAAACTGCTGTTTCCCATTTTCTCCCATCTGTAAATAAAATGACATCAGCATCCACTTACTTACCCACCTGAAACTTAAGAATCATCTGGATTCCTTTATTTCCCTCTCCTCTCCTGTAAATTAACAAGTCACACTGACTCTATCTTCAAAATATATCCAGAATACCCCCACTTGTTACCAGTTCCACCAGGCCACTTCACTCTAGTCCAGGCCTATCTGTTACCTAACTATTACAGATGTCCCCTGACTAGTCTTCCTGTTTTCATCCTAGTCTCCTTACAGTCTCTTTTCCACAAAGCAGACTGGCCCATTTAAAGATTGGCCCATTTAAAATAGAAATAGAATTATAACAGTTTCTTGCTCAAACCCTCCAAGAGCATACCATAGCACTTGTAACAGTATCCAGAAATTCTTCCTTGCCTCTAAGGCCCTCCGTGGCCCCTGGCCACCTCTCCAACTTCATTTTCCAAACCCCTGCCTAGTCACACTGGTCTTTGATGTTCCTCAAACATGTCAAGCTGTTCCTGCCATGGAGCCTTTGTACTTCTGTCTCCTTCTTTAACATCTCTATACGCCAAGATGTCCCCATGGCTTGTTCCCTCACTTTGTTTATGATTCACTGTCCCCTTACCTATTTTATTTTTCTTAATAGCATTTATGATTTATTAAGTATTTCTTTATCGACATTCTGGCTCCCGCACTACAATATAAGCTCCAGGAAGGCAGAGACTTTATTTTGTTCATTGCTATGTCCCCAGCACCCTGAACAGCACCTGGCATAGATACATTCTTAATAAACATTTGGGAATTTAAGTTATCTCATGCAAACAGTCATTGGGTATTTAATGAGAATCTCCATTGTATAGAGTATTTCTAATAAGAGGAAGAACATTAGAGAGGTAGAAGAAGACCTGGACAAATGTATATTATCACAGGGGCCAGGGATGAAGAGAGTTGTCATGTATTCTGTATTATCAACCAAGACAAATGTTATTGAATGTAAGATAAGGAGTGCAAAAGATTAAAGACTTGATTGTTGGAAAGAAAGTGGAGATGAAGAAGGAGTTGACAGTTTGACCTAAACAGTGATTAGAGGGGCTGGAGTTGGGAGTTGGAAAGATGGTAAGGAGATGCAGGTAAAGTCAGGAAGAGCCTTGCCATTTCGGTTAGGAGTTTAAACTCTGTCCTCAGGGCTGTAGCAAGTCACTAAAGGGTTATAAACAAGGGTATCCCAGGATCACATTCTAATTGCAGAGACACATGCAGGATGTAGTATGAAGAGGAGACTGAAGAGAGGCCAGACTAGAGACAGTAGGGCAATGCGGTCAAATAGACCAAATGACAGTGACCTGGACTAGAAAGAGAATGGGGAGGAAAGGGAGGGATCAGAAAGCTTAAAACCATGGACTGACAGCTATTGGATGGGGACAAGGATGTCAGTTGAGATTGAGGAGACAGGAGTTGAGCAGTAGATTCAGATTTTTGCTTTGTCAGCTGAAAGTACAACAGGAGAAGATTTGAAGGATAGCATGATTTCACCATCGGATATTTGAGTGTCAAGTGCTTGTAGGGCATCCAGGTTATCATGTCCAGTGCCCAAGCAGCTACACATACTAATCTGAAAATCACAGGGAATATATCTAATTTGAAGAGGAGATTTAGCAGATAAATGGTTAAGCAAGGGGAACTCATCTCCAACCTTCAAGACAGAAGATGGGCCTGGGTGCTGGTAATTTTCTAGGTGAGATGATAGGAAGATGGGAGAGTTCTGTCTGAAGACTGCTGAGTAAGAACCATGGCCACGTGTTGAGAATGATGGTGGGAAATGGCAGGTTGGGAGGTTTGAGGCTATCAGAGAAAAACTGAAATAGGCATTAAAGAAAGCAGAGTGAAATGAGGATAGCTAGAGAGAATGCTTTGAGAGAGATGGTTGAGGGCAACCACTGAGATTGAGAACTAGCAGAGTTTATACTAGGAGCACTCGTATTTGAGAGATTACCCTGAGCACCTGTTAGTTAACTTCATGTGGGTGCTAAGGACAGTTAGCTTCCTGCAGGTTTGGAGTTTTGCCTCATAGATGTAACAGCTGGATTGTGGGGAAAGGAAATTGAGTGTTTCAGGTAATAGACCATAGACTTTTAACTGGTCAGAGAAGAAAATGGAGATAGGAGGAAGGGCCTGGTAGATGGGGAGGAAGTTAAGATTGAGGAACTAGGGCTTGTAATAAAGTATGATAGGGTAACTGCGAGGGAGGTAGCTGAGAATTGTGAGGGCTGCCATGTTTTGTTCATATCTCTGTTCCCAGTGCGGCTGAGTTGTTGCCTGTAAATGAAAAGTTTTATGGAGTTTGAGGAGCAGCAGTTTTATGGAGTTTGAGGAGCAACAATATGTAGTGGAAATAGCCTGCTAATATTCTTAGATCTTAGATCACATATTTAGGAAGTGAAACCAAGGAGCTGGGGACTGTGAGACCAAGGAAAGCTGCAGGGGGGAGTTAATGTGGGAAAAGCATTGGACTAGGGTCTAGAGACCTGCTTTCTGGAGCCACTTCAGTTAATTTAACTATCTCCTTTTATGTTAATAAATCTAAATATACTTTGTAACTCACTTTCCAAAATTGAGTTTACAGTCACTTTTCTGATGTTTTGAAAGTTGTTAGAATTTTTATTTTTTTAATCCTCCATAAAATCAAGGGTATTATTTTATTTTGTTGTTTATGTTTCCACCAATAGTTACTGATGAAAAATAAAACTTACCACCAAGTTCCCATAAAATTAAGGTGACTGAAAATTGCCTATTTAAAAATACCAATTTTAGGTCACTTGGCACCTTAAGGTAAAACATATACATACATAGCTTTTTTATTTGTACCTGAACATCAGAGCTAAATATCACCTTTTATTTATACCCAGAGTAGTACTATGTAAACATGTTTGTTATATAAACCCATTTATGTTGATGGATGATGTAATGAAGACTTAGAACAATAATTCTGAAATGATCAAGTTATCACCACAGATATTACAAAGGACCTAAATGAGTTGTCTCCCATAATTAACAAACTTTCATTGTAGCATCAGAAGTCTATGCCATCCTGTGGCTCCACAGGAGAGATGCCATTCAGTGACATGAGGTGGTGCTTGCAGAAATGTTTGTCCATTCCAGTGTGAGGCAGACTCGTAGAGTTGGGAAGTATCTCTATAGTACCTTCCTCCAACTCCTTTTCTTTCTCTTTCCTCAGTGTTACCCACCAAGCATTTCCCTTTTAGAACTGTTTCCTCATCCCTTAACTTAATAGTGTTATAAACAATTTATACCAAAGCATTTGTGCCAAATGACCAATAGATATAATTCTAGTATTTGTGGATCCACATTGATGGATCCATTATCCATAAAGAATTCATAAATCCAAAATCCATAAAGAATTTCACAATTCATAAGGAATTTTATGGATTATATGTAGTGTTTTGGGTTTTTGAATTGATGAAGCTTTGTGAGTATAGCTTTCTTTCTGGGTCTCCACTATTTATTTCTGAAGACTTCATCTCATGTTAAAGGAAATAAGCTACTTTATTAAAAATAATGGAAGCTAGCAACTCACCACCGCAAATTTTTGAACGGCTTCATGACATAAGGAAGAAGGAATACTGTATTGTAAGTCAGGTGATTAGAAGTGAGTCCCAGTTCTGCCACTGTCTCACTGATGACCAGACAAATCACTTTTCCTCATTTGCCCATTTGTCAGTGGCCTGCTAGATGATTCAAGATGGACAATCTATGGCAAGTTAGGTCAGTAGGAAGACAGTACAACACACTGACTGATGATCATGGAAATGGATGGAGAGCAATTCTTGGTGATAGTTGTAAAATCAACTATCTCATCGCTCCCAGAAATCTCTAGTGTGTGCTGACAAAGACAGGGTTTTTTTTGTTGTTTGTTGTTTGTTTTTTGTTTTTTTGAATACAGAGACAGGGTCTCTCTCTGTCACCCAGGGTGGAGTGCAGTGGCCTGTTCATGGCTCACTGTGACCTCAACCTCCCAGGCTCAAGCGATCCTCCCACTTTAGCCTCCCAAGTAGCTGGGACTATAGGTGTATACCACCATGCTTGGCTAATTTTTAAAAAGTTTGTAGATACGGTGTCTCACTGTGTTACCCAGGCTGGTTTCAAACTCTAGGCCTTAAGCTATCCCCCTGCCTTGGCCTCTCAAAAGTGCTGGAATTACAGGTGTTAGCCACCATGCCTGGCAAGAAATCAAGGGTTTTTAAAGTCACATCCAACTCTAGCATATCATAATTTCAACTAGATTGTATAAAGACAGCTAAGAACAATTAATCAACATATACATATTGAACATCCATTATATGCCAGGCACTGTTCTAGCACTGATCTTATAATAATGGGGAAAAAACCACATACAACAACACACAGAAAAATTCATGCCCTATCGAACTTGCTGTTATAATGGGGGACATAGACAGTAAATACAGGAATAGGAAATATAATTTATGTTAGGTGGTAATAAGTACCATGAAAAAAATAAATAGGGAAGGGATCTAAGGAGTACAGTTTTTAATATGGAGGTCAGAGAAGGCCTCACTGAGCTGGTAACATTTGAGTAAAGTCCTGAAATAGCTATGGGAGCAAACCATGTATTTTTCTGGGGAGAAAACCTCCAAGCAGACGGCATTGCAAGTACAAAGGTCCTGAAGTAGAACTATGACTTACATGCTCAAACGAGCGAGGCTGAAGCAGTACTGTAGCAGGACTGTGGGAAATGAGGTCAAAGGGTACAACTAGGTTGAGAAGGATCTTGAAAGCCATTTTAAGGACATAGATTTTTTATTCTGAGATGATAAGCCATTAGAGAAGTTTGAGCAGAGACATGATGTCTCCTGACTTATCCTTTGAAGGGATCACTCTGCAATCAGTGATTACAATGGACTCTAGGAAGAAAAGAGCAGAAAGGAAATTAGTTAAGAAGCTATTTAAATAACTATCATTTTTTTTCACTAGAAGTAAATTTCAACTAGCAGATAAGCTTCATGAGGACAGAGATTTTTGTCTGTTTTGATTACTGCCATAATACAACAGTAGTTGGTATTAGGCCATCCAATTTATTCACTTAAATAAAAGATAAATTTTTAAATTTAAATAAATGATTGGTTAATCAAGGTGAAAGATAATGGTGTTATCAATAATGTTGGTATCAAGATGAGAGATCAGGATGGTATTAGTATAGTTGGTGAAAGATGGTTAGATTCTGAACATATTTTGAAGGTACAACAGGATTTGCTGATGAATTAAATGTAGGGTATGAGAGAAAGGGAAATCAAGGAAGATTCCAAGATTTTTGGCTCCTGAGCAACTAGAGGGTTGATTGCTGTCTCCTAAGTTAGGAAAGATAGTGAGAGGAACAAGAGTTTGGCATTGGACATTTTCAGTTTCAGATGACTCTTTAATATCTAAGTATAGCCTGGGTGCCCTGGCTCATGCCAGCAATCCCAGCACTTTAGTAGGCCAAAGTGGGTGGGTTACTTGAGCCCAGGAGTTCGAGCCCAACCTGGGCAAAATAGTGAGACTCCATCTTTACAAAAAATAAATTTTAAAATTAGCAGGGTGTGGTGGTGCACACCTGTGGTCCCAGCTACTCAGGAGGCTAAGGCGGGGGAGAATTGTTTCGTCTTGAGAGGTTGAGGCTGCAGTAAGCCATGATTGTGCAACTACATTCCAGCCTGGGCAACAGAGTGAGACCTGGTCTCAAAAAATAAATAAATAAATAAATAAATAAATAATAAAAAAAAATTCAAGTACAGAGGTTCTGGTTCCGAGTAGGATGGAGCAAGCACATTTTACTCTTTTCATCTGACTAAATGCAACTAAAAAGCTTATCAGAATGAATGGAACAGCCATCTGAGGACTGAATAGTAAGTAATAGCATGTACATTGAAGAAGACCAGAATGGAATACCACCAAATTGGCAGGAAGTTTGCTGTTTCTTCCCTCTTCAATGTTCCTAGTCTGGATGGAACACAGTTTTGCTCTCTTTGATTAGTTATTTCAGGTTCTGTCTTTATCCGTATTTTGAATATGAGAACAAATTTTATGCTGGATTCTATACGGTATTTGTGTGTGTGTGTGGTACCTGTTTATATTTCTATTAGACAATCTTCCTCCTTATAGTCTACGTTTTTAGTGCTCTATGAGATGAGTACAGTCATAGAGAATTTATCTGCTTCACCATTTTTTCCTCTCACTTGACTTTAATGCTATATTAATACAGGTTTTTAGAAAAATTCTCTATTTACCATTTTTGTTTGTGATTACTTAGCATTCAAGGTTTTTGTGATTTAATTTTCCTGTATATGTCATATTTTTTAAGTCAAGCTTATCGAAATATAGTTTGGCAAACACAGACATTTGTACTATACTCAATACATAAAAGCTGTTCCTGCACTTTAAAATTTTAATTATGTTCCTTTGTAGTCATTCCCTCAATCCCTGGTAATCATTGATCTGTCAGTCTCTTATATAGTTTTGCTATTTCCAGAATATCATATAAGTATATGTAGCCTTTTCTTTTTTTTGTTTTTTTTTTTGAGACGGAGTCTCGCTCTGTCGCCCAGGCTGGAGTGCAGTGGCCGGATCTCAGCTCACTGCAAGCTCCGCCTCCCGGTTTTACGCCATTCTCCTGCCTCAGCCTCCGGAGTAGCTGGGACTACAGGCGCCCACCACCTCGCCAGGCTAGTTTTTTTGTATTTTTTAGTAGAGACGGGGTTTCACCGTGTTAGCCAGATGGTCTCGATCTCCTGACCTCGTGATCCATCCATCTTGGCCTCCCAAAGTGCTGGGATTACAGGCTTGAGCCACTGTGCCTGGCCAAGTATATGTAGCCTTTTAATTCCAGTTTCTTCCACTTAGCATAATACATTTAAGATTCATCCATATTGTTGCCTCTATTAATAGTTCATTTTTGTTTTTAATTACTGAGTACTATTCCAGTGTCTGGATATACCACAATTTGTTTATTCTTTTACCAGTTGGAGGATATTTGGGTTTTTTCAGTTGAGAGCAATTATGAATAAAACCATTACAAATCTACATATGCAGGTGTTTGGGTAAACATACTTGTCTTGGATAAATACCAAGGAGACAGATCACTGGGTTGTTTGATAAATATATGTTCAACTTTATAAGAAACGGCAAAATTATTTTCAAACTGCTCTCCAAAATGGCTCTACTATTTTATATTACCATCAGCAATTTATGAGAGTTTCAATTACTTTGTATCCTTGGTCACCACTTGGTTTTGGTTTTGTCATTTCTGAAACAACCTTTCTAATGGATGTGTAGTAGTATCTCATTGCGATTTTTTGCATTTTCCTAATAATCACATTGAGCATCTTTTTGTATGTTTATTTGCTAATCATACCACTTCTTTGATGAGGTGTCTTATATCTTGTCCATTTTTTTAAATGGGGATATTATTATGATCAAGTTATTAGAGATCTTTGTATACTCAAGAAATGTCTTTTTGTATGTATGTATTTTGTAAATATTTTCTCCTAATGTGTTGCTTGTATTTTCATTTTCTCTTTTGTTTTTTTGAGATGGAGTCTCACTCTGTTGTCCAGGATAGGGCACAGTGGTGCAATCTAGGCTTACTGCAACCTCTGTCTCCTGGGTTCAAGTGATTCTTCTGCCTAAGCCTCCCCAGTATCTGAGATTACAGACGCCCACCACTACACGTGGCTAATTTTTGTGTATTTTTAGTAGAGACGAGGCTTCAGCATGTTGGCCAGGCTGGTTTTGAACTCTTGACCTCAAGTGATCCGCCTGCCATGGCCTCCCAAAGTGCTAGGATACATGTGTGAGCCACCACACCGAGCCTATTTTCATTTTCTTAATGGTATCTCTCAAAGATAAGTTTGTAATTTTTAATAAAATTTGATGTATTAGTTTTTATTATTAGAGTTTTCTATGTCCTAAATATCTTTACCTATCAATGTCACAAGATTTTCTTCTACCTATTTTCAAGGCATTTTACAATTGTTGCCCTTAGGCCTGTTATCCATTTTGAGTTAATTTTTGTATATAATATAAAATATAAGTACAAGGTTCATTGTTTTGTAGTGGATGTGCAGTTATTCCAACATTTGTGAAAAAGACCATCTATTTGCCATTGAATTTCCTTGATATCTTTAGCAAGAATCAATTGATCATAAATGTTTGTCTACTTCCAAACTTTGTTCTGTCAATCTGGGCATCTTTTATAATACAAATACTATGTTGTCTTGAAGTAAAAGACTTTTGTAGTAATTCTGTACATCACATAGTATGAGTCCTCCAACTTTCTCTTTTTAAAATTGTTTCGAGTAGTTTTAGTCCTTTGCTCTTCAATTCACATTTTAGAACCAGCCTGTTCATTTTTCCAGAAATTAAGGGATTTTAAGATTGCATTGAATCTATAAAATCAATTTTAGGAAAATATAAATCGTAACAATATTGATTATTCTAGTCAATAAACATGGTGTAACTTTCTATTTAGGGCTCTGTGATTGTCATCTTTTTTATGGTTTTCAGCATATAGCTATTAACATTTATTTTTTATATTCATCCCTAAATATTTTACATTTTTTTATATTCATCACTAAAGATGCTGTTTCTTTTCATTTCAATTTCTAGTTATTTGTTTCTAGTATATAAAAATACAGCTGATTATGGTATATTGACCTTGCATCCTGTTTCTTTTCTAAACTCACTCATTTAAATAGTGTTTTGTTTTTGTAGAGTTATTTGGGATTTTGTAGACAATTATGTTATCTGCACTTACAGACAGTTTTATTTCTTCCTTTCCAGTCTCTATGCCTATTATATATGGTTTGAATTTATTTGCTAATATTTTGTGTAGAATGTTTGTGCTTATATTCATGGTGAATATTTGTCTACAGTTTTCTCATAATGTCTTTGTTAGGTTTTGGAATGCTGGTAATGCTGACCTCACTATATGAGTCTGCATCTCATACCTTCATAAAGAGTTTGTGATAAACTGGTATTATTTCCTTCCTTTTTGGTTGTGGGTTGGTCTGTTTTTCCCATTTCTTCACATAATTTGTGATTTTTTAAATTGAATGCTGTAAATTTTGAATGTCATATAATTCATCTTAATCTGAATTTGTAGTCTTTCTTTAAAGAAATGTTGAGTTTACTTTTGGCAGGCTGTTAAACTACTTGAGATTTTTTATTTGATATTTTTGATACTTGTTTTTAAACTTTTTAAAAGTTCTGTTCTAATGTATCTTCTACCCAAGGGCCAATTTAACCCTGCTGCCAAGGCATGATGGTGCTTGTGGGGGTTCTACTGAATTTTTCATGAGTGTACTAACCTCTCTTCAGTTCTGACTGTTCAGAACATGAATATTTCCCAGCATTATGAAACCTCGGAGATTTTTTCCATTGCTGTGTAGTAGTTTGTTTTCTGGTATTTCTTCTTTGCTTGGCCTTCTAGAAGTTTACCCTTCATATGCACAACTTAGTATTTATCAAACACTTAAGGACACCCCTTGTATAGATTTCTGGAGATTATTCTCTGCATAGCTTCCTCCTTTAAAGGTAGCAATGTCCTGCACACTTTCCTCAGCCTTAATTCTGTGTCTTTTAAACTTAGTAAGAGCAATGCATTCTGCTTTGGATTTCTCCTTCCTGCTCTGTGGTTTCAAAAGTACATCCAGTAAAAAGCCAGTGATCACAGGTTTCGTCTGGGGTTTTTCCCCCTTATGTCAGCAATCACAGTGCTGTGCTGCTTATCTCCTAGTGTCTGCATGTTTATATATTTTGTCCAGTTTTCTAGCTGTTTATAGTATGAGAGCAGTACAGATATACCCAGTTATTCCATGATGGTCCGAAGGGGAAGTCAGGTCTATTTAAAAAAAAATAAATAAAGTCAACACTATTCTATTACAAGGAAATCACTCCTAATGCAAAGGAAACAGAAACAGATTGAAAACAAAACAATTTGCAGAGGCATAGCAGGAAAAGCAAACAGAAATGAAGGTATGTGTAATGATATTCATATCAGACAAAGTGAATTTAAAGCAAATCACATTGAATGAGATAAATTAGAACAATTCGTAGTTAAGAAGTTTACAATTCGCAATGAAGATCTTTATTTAATCATTGTACCTCCCCCTCTCCCAAATAACAGCAGAATTTATATAACATAACAGCTACAAGAAATATAAGGAGAAATACATAGGAATGCAATAGTAGTAAGCTACTTGTACCTCTCCTAATTCATGGTAAATCAGGTAGACTCACTGTAGAGTATAGAGAAACTAGTTACTCACCTTTAGTCAGTTAGATATAATTGGTATATATCAAACTCTCTATACTGTAAACAGAGAGTGAAATTACTGTATCCATAGAATATTTATTTTAAAAGTATCTATACAAAAATATTCAGTAAATTTTACATTGTAGAAATAGTATAGTTCACATTTTTTACAACAAAATTTGAAATTAATCATAAAAGTAGAAAACAACCCCCAAGGAAGAATTAGCACAGAAAATCATAAAACTCTCTTTACTCTTGTACTAAAAGGAAATCAAAACCGAAATTACAAAATTCCTAGAAAATAATGATAAAGTATATTGATCAGAACCTGTTGGTTTTGACTAAAACAGTGCTCTTAGAAATTCTCAGCCTTGTACTCTTAAGCTACTAAACAAAAAGGAATAAAAGTATGTGAATTAAATATTCATCTCAAGTAATAAAAATAACAGCAAAATAAATGAAGGAGTTAAAAGTAAAAGCAGTTGTGCTTTAATAGCAAAACATAAATGACAAAAAAATGCATTGATAAGTGTTTCTTTTTGGAAAAAATAAATAATAAAAATTTTACATAGTTCATTTACGTCATTTAAAATAATATACAGGACTGAGCCTAGTGGCATACACCTGTAATCTCAGCACTTTGGGAGGCTTGAGGCCAGGAGTTTGAGACCAACCTGGGCAACATGGTGTCTCTACAAAAAATGTTTTTTAAAGTAACTGAGCATGGTGACACACGCCTGTACTCCCAGCTACTCAAGAGCCTGAGGCCAGAGGATTGCTTGAGCCCAGGAGTTCAAGGCTGTAGTGAGCTGTACTACACTGCACTCCAGCCTGGACAACAGAGTGAGACCTTGTCTCTAAAAATAGATAAAATTATAGAAAACTACGAAAGCACAAATGAAATAAATTACAAAATTTTTCAAACATATACATTTAAGTGTAGCCAGGAATACTTCCTATCTTAGTTGGTTTGTGAGCAGATTAATTTATGTTCTGGAATGAACCCACTGTTAAATGTATTATAAAGATACCATAATAATAACAGTTTGGATTTGTTGCATAATTAGATTCATAGGTAAAAGAAAATAGAGATTCTGAAACAGACCCTCAATACATATAGACATTTAATACTATGATAAAGGTAGAATTTCAATTCATTAGGGAAATAATGGATTATTTAGTAATACAGTTTTGAGAACTAACTAGCTGTTTGGTAAATCGTGAACCTATATCTCTATTTTGCACCAAAATGAATACCAGATGAATCAATAATATAAATAAAACTGGAGTAAAATGATGAGTGTTGTTATTAGGTGGGGAGTTCACAAGCCCATAAACTATGAAGAAAAGTTTTGGTAAATATGACATTATAATAAAATTTCTTTCTGGGAAAAGAGACCTCCCTGTAGCCAAAGAGAGATAGAAAAGTTAGGAGTCACTAAAACTTCCTTGGTTCTTGGCAGCATCCTGGCCCAACACTATATCCTCTTATACGCTCTTAAAGTAGTGGTTCTCAAACTTGAGCTTGCGTCAGAATCACCCAGAGGGCTTGTTAAAATACAGATGACTGAGCTTTGCCTAGAGTTTCTAATTTAGTAAGTATGAGTGAGTAGGGTTCAAGAATTTGCAGTTTGAACAAATTTTCATGTGATGCTGATGCTGCTGGTTTAGAGACCACACTTTGAGAACCACTGCTTTACAATTTTCCCGAATTCTTCTCCTTTTGTGTTAAGTAACTCAGTACCATTCTTTGCAATCAAAGATCCTAAATTAAACTAAAGTGTCGAGGTAACATGAAGTAAGCAGTTTGCTTCCAAGATGTATTTACACTAACAAAGACCTGTACAAAGATAATCAATGCAGCATCACATGTAATAACAAAGGAACCTAAATGTCCCCAAAATAAAAGGACTATTTAAGTTATTATACATCCACTTATGGAATACTATACAACCATAATAAAGAACAAGTTATTTATTTCTATATATGTTGATTTGGAACGATCTTCATTTTAGCAATCATTGTTAAATTTAAAAATACATGCCCCTATTTATGCTTTTAAGAGGTAAACACCTGCATAAAAATGTCTGTATGTTATATAAGAACATTGGCTACCCTTGGGAAGGTAGGTTTACTGTTGGGGAGGGGATTTGTGTTGGGAAGGAAAATTGCTTCTTATTGTATGTCCTGTTATACTTTTAAGTTATTTTTCACCATTTGCAAAAACAAACAAACAAAAAACTATAAATTAGCAAAAGAATAACTCCACATAGTTTTCATTTTAACTCACAGACAATAAAAGAATTAAGAAAGTGTGAGAAAGATAGCGAGATAGGAGGCTATCGTCAGAGAGCAGTGCTTCAGACACATCATGGATTTGGAGCATCTCAGCACCAGAATTCAGCCACAGTATCTGGTAGCTGATGTGGAAAGGAAATGTGTATGTTGACAAAAATAAATTTAAAGTATTTTATGTGATGGTTCTGCTGCTTCATATTTGAGTTGATTTATGAGCAAATTAATTTATGAACATGTTATAAACCATGATGCCCTCAGTAAACTAAACTTCACTGAGTTTCTGTTCTCTCCGTTAGCCTGAAATACAATTCTAGACCTCATAAGTCTTTCTAAAATTGGCTGACCAAAAGTGGCAATTAATTTTTCTTTGTAAGTTCTTAGTTCTTTATAGTTTCCTTAATGAGTTTCCCTGAAAAGAAACCCTCTAAATCTTGTAGGGTCCTATAGCTGTAATTACCACTGTATTTTAACTGGGGTACTCATGAACTAGCAGATTGCAATTCATCAAAATAAGTCTTTCAGAAAGCACCATGTCTTCTACCCAGAAAAACCCAGCTACCACACAGATAACATAGCAATAGTAGATACTATGCATTCCGAATCCTGTGATTCTCCACGTTAATGTGGAGAGGTGATTTTAAAAATACATACCTGAATTAACTATCCTTTGGAAATTAGAAAAAATGTAAAAGAATAGAAAAAACACTGGGCTAGTTGTTAGAGTATCATTGTATGATCTGCCTTTGGATGAAATGTGACCTCAGGTTGCGCCATGTTCCTTTGTTGATGTATCTGTAAAATGCCTGTTCCTGCCCAACTTCTTTGGGTCAGTGATTACAAATTGGGGGCTGAGCGAAGAAATCACCTGTGTATCTCTGAAACATGCAAGAGTTTTTCCCCCAAGTGGTTCTAATGCATGCATTCCACAGACCATTTGCTTTTATAGAGCTCAGGCTTATTTGAAGATCAAATGTGGTAGTACTTTTAAAAATAAAAAAATTGATATAAGCACATGGTATTTGCCATTATCAGAAATTGTGTATGATTATTTTAAAACATTGAGTTGTGATCTTCTGTGCATTAAAAAATACATTTTCCTTGGTTATTATATATTTATCCTTAAAAAATTATATATACACATACATATAATTGATTGTACAGTTGTTTAGGCATTAAATTTAGCTATCAGACAGGGATAAAATGGAGCAGCCAATCCCCTCTTTAACTCTTTTGTTTCCATTTCGCTTTCACTAGTAGAAAACGTAATTTGTGACATTTTGAGCTGGACTTCTAGATTTCTAACCAAACCCATATTCTCAAAGTAATGAATGTGGTGGGGTTGACTGCCCTTTCCCTTCATGGCTCCTTCACAGTTTCTTTTTCCCCTCCCTGTCTCTCCCTTCCTTCTTGTGAGTTACCTAGGCCCCATGCAGATACATTCAGCTCTTGATTATCTGAATTAATGGATAGTAACTGGGACATACATAATCCCAGATGGTGGATAATCCAAAAACCATTAATACTTGGCTTTGAAATGTATTTAGTAATGTTTTAAATTGTTTTTACCTTTCTAATTATATGTTGCTAATGTTGCCATTAGTTTGCATTCCCTGAGTACATCCTAGTTGCTTGGGGGATTTAGTGTGGAGGGGGCACAGAAAAATGCAGAGTAACTGTGGTAAACCAGATTGATGGGATTATTATTGAGTTAAATTTTATTTTGAATAATTTTTTCCAGTTAGTGATTAAGAATTGTCAGCATAGCGTTCAGTCTATGGCCAAGCACAGTACCTGCCACACTGTTGAAGTTTAGGAAATATTTGTTAAATGAAGATTCTCAATTTTTCATACCAGTCTTATGATCAAATCAGGGCTGGCATGAACCAGGAAAAGAAGTCAGTGAAGAAAGTTCATTCTCTCCCAACCTCAGCCTTTCCACCCCCAGGTCAGTGAAGATGAGTATTGCCAAGTCATGGGCATTTTCCCAAGATAGTGCCGATTTACAGGCTGTTTGACCAGCTGAGCCACACAGAATAACTCCTCACTAGCAGTGCCTTAATACAGTGAGCCTTCAATAAGGGAAATATGCTGTTCTTTTAAAAGGCAAGAACGATACTTTGAAATGGGCACGAGGAAGCTGGGAATTCCTTTTAGTAGAATATAACTTTCCATGATAATAGAAGCATCCAGAATAACAAAAACATAAATATAGAGCAGTTCTTAACCTAAGGTCCCTGAATTAGCCTAACTCCTAAAATGGCTTTCACTTGAGTAGATATGATATGGGGATGGGTGTGTGTATTTTTCAGAAGGGAGGGCTCATATGCTTGATTACATTCTCAAAGGGATCTGCAACTTCTCTCTACTGATGAATGGGATTTCAGTTTCACTGTTTTATACTTTTCATGAAATGTTTGAAGGTGGGAAACGAAACTCCCATGGCCACTGCCTCACAAATTTGCCTCCATTTGGACTTCAGAATGATCAGGGAAAGTAATTTTGAAAATTTCTCTAGCTATAGTTCGTTCCAAGCTGGGGACAGGCATAGGCTGAGAAGCCAGGGGTATTTGTTGAAAGACTGAACATGCGAATGGGCAATGGCAACACTATCTGTGACAACAGAACTCAGACCCAGATAAGATGCCCCAGAAGCCAAATTACAACCTTTGCAGCAAAATCAGTCCAGAACGGTTAGGCCTTGGTCAGTCACTGCTAACTTCGCTATTTTTGCCCTACTTTCTGCTTCCACCACAGGACCAACCTAGAGAAAGCCAAATATGTTCCCCAAATAATCATATATGGTGCTCTACCTCTAGTTAGCCCTCTGCCATGCCTACAGCCTTCAATGGGGGCATACCTGAAGCCTCCTTCCCCTGACCCCATGACCCTGTAAAACTTTATCTTTCCCCTGGCTACTTTGGATTATCTTCCAAACACAGGCAGTGGTAGCTGAACTCTCTTGCTATTGCAAACTCTGAATAAATAGCCTTTGCTTATTCTCATTTGGGGGTTTTCATTTATTTCCACTTTGCATTGAAATTTGAGAGGTTCCAGGTGAACTCCCTTATCCTGAAATCTCTCTTCCACCACTACATCACAGAGCTGATAGTAATATCACTGGAGAAATGTTTCTTGGAGTTTAGCTCTTTATTTCTCCAGGAATAGCATTTTAAATGCATGTTTTATTTTAGGGGTAGTTAGATCCCCATAGTTGATAGTGTAGAATCTTAGACTTAGAATGGTTCACTGGTAACACAGAACAGAGGAACACAAAATAGATGACCATTTAGCCAGGCTCCAGTATCGTGGGGCTTCTACATGGGGAGTGGGCAAATGCCCTTTTGGGCCTGGCAGTTTTGGTATTATCTCACTTCTGTCACCCTCACATTTGTATCCCTCGTTTTTATTGTTTTTATAACAGTATTTTCCTCGAAAATAAAATATATAAATTAATAGAGATAGAATTCTAGGAGAAATTTGGCTATGGATACTTTGTGTCCATTAAATGTGTGTGTGATGGCCATTGGCTGAATGGTTAGACCTGTAGAGCGAGACAATTTGAAGATGCACGCTCAAGAGTAGGCTGAGAAGATGCAGAGAGAAACCACAACTTCCCATGTATGGATCTTATAGTTTGGTTCCCATATCAGCAGCATCAGTATCTCCTGGGAACTTGTTCAAAATACACATTATCTCTGGGCATAGTGGCAGATGCCTGTATTGACCCACCTTAAAAAATGATCAGGCTCCCGTTAAATCTTCTGTATCAGAAAACTTTGGGGATAGGTTCTAGCAATCTGTGTTTTTACCATCCCTCCAGATACCTCTGCTGTATGCTAAAGTTTGAGACCACTACTGTAATTAGAAGAGCCATCCAATAACTTCTGCTTTTTCTCTCCTCATGGAGTAACGTTTTACATGAATGCATGGTAGATTTTAGGAGCCCTGACAGCTGAAGCCAAAATATGATCAGGAAACAGGAATCTGTCACCTTGTCCAGTGCCTCTCAAACTTGTACATGCAGATCACCTGAAGGTTTTGTTAAAGTGAACCTCTGATCCAGGAGCACTATACTGCGGGTGGGGCGGGGGGGGGGTGCAGGGTGCTGAGAGATGCATATCTAACAAGCTCCCAGGTGGTGGTGATGGACCTAGGATTACTCTTTGAATACCAGGGTCCTAGGAGACCACACACCCAAGCTGAGGAACATTGGAGGTATGGGCATGCAGGCAACTAGAGCTCAGGAAATGAAAGGGGAAGGTTCCTGAGAGGTTAGGAGGCTTTTATAAATTCCTGCATAAATCTGATCACTTACTGCTTAGAATGTATGTTCAGGGATCTCCACAGAGAGATAGGGGAAGCCCAGGAAGAAGATTGATGAGCAGCTAGGAATCCTGTGAAAGGTCCAGCCTCTAGGCCCAAATCAAGATCATCTGTGGTCAAGAAGAGCTAACTTGAGGAAAAAGATTGATATTAATTAAATAAACATTTTTAACCACCTACTCTCTGCCTCATACCAAATAACCCCCAGGATCCTGTGATCTGCCAGAGAAGAGAGAGAAACCGAAACAATATCCATAACTTACTATTTAGCTGAGATTTGTTTATCAGTGCCTTTATCTCTGGAAAATGTAACTGGGAGCAGTAACACTAATAGGTGTGAAACCTTCAGACATCAGACCTGGGCAAAGTAGTGTCCTAAACCCTGAACTGCCAGACAGGATCAGGGCACTTTCTGGAATAGAAAAGAAGAGAAAGAAGAGAGGGCCAGTGAAAATTAACCACAGAGGGTACTTAAAGCTATGGGTTAGAGATAAGAGGTCAAAGGCAATAAGATACCCCTGCTGCCTTTTAGGAATGGATTCCTTCTGACTCTCTTAATAGGTACCCATCTGTGGATTTTGGCCATGTCCCTTTGAATAACAGGAATTCTATTTCCAATGTAATTGTTGGTGTTGAGATTGACTGCTTATGGAGGCATAATGACTGTGGTCTTACCTTCATCCCTGAATAGATCCTGGTATTTCTCAGCTTAGTGTTATACCTCATGTCAGTTCTTCCACCAATGTGTATAAATGTATTAGGAGATTTACGCAGAGGAAGTCGAAAAGTGTTATTCACTGTAGTTAAGATCCCTTTGGTATTTGAAATGTCTATGATGGTTTCAAAAAATAAAGTCACACATGTTTTATTTTTTTAAATGAGTTTCAGATTATGGAGCATAGGAGTAATTATTTTTAGCAAATCTCTATATGCAATTTTAGAAAACTTATTTGATCATAATTTCCTTTCCTGAAGGTAAAATGGTAGAGCAAAGCCTGTTTACAGACTTTCTAGAAGTAAAAACTGTCTCTGGTATGAATAAAAAACAGTTTTCATGGAGCCTAAAATTCATTTTCGCAACATGGCCAACAACGGCACATTAATTCTTTGTATATTTAATTCATACACAGCAGTGGCTTCTAAGTAAATTTCTCAAAATACCCAGTAGCTTACTTGTGGTGGAACCCGCGTAAGTGATAGGGTAGAGAGGTTACTTCTCAGCAGCTGTTATCCCCATAGTCCTCTCCTGTCAGGGCTAAGATTCCAACTGCTCCCTA
This sequence comes from Theropithecus gelada, assembly GCF_003255815.1. Lineage (NCBI taxonomy): Eukaryota > Metazoa > Chordata > Mammalia > Primates > Cercopithecidae > Theropithecus > Theropithecus gelada. The sequence continues at coordinate 163,910,013 of NC_037669.1, read as the reverse complement.
GTTGGAATGGACAAGAGGATTCTCACAGAGAGTGCATCCTGTTCATACAACTATAGCCATATTAGACTATTACCATCATGCATTAGCTTTATTGGAATTTCCTGGTAAATTATATATGCTAAAGTTAATCAGTCCTTGAAGTACCATACTTGTAAGCCAAATAGCAGGCATATATCTGAAAGAGGTATGTGTGTATGAGAGAGAGAAGGAGAGAGAAAATGTTCAAGCATCAAAAGTTTATCGTATTATGGTCATCTTCTATAGCCAACATTTTCATGATTTTCTTATATCCCTGGAAAAACGTAGATGTACAAGGCTCTACTTTACATTCAGACTATTTTTGCAAAGGCATATTACAGTTGTTCTGACAAAACAGCTTCAAACACTTGCCAAGGAGAATAAATTACAGTAGGAATGGGTGGTAATTATTAGGAACTTATTTTTGGAATAAGAAACCTTCCTTAATAAAGGGTTACGTACTGCCCTCTGAAAGAAAGAGAGAATTTTCCCCAAAGTCAAAAAGACACTTTTAACACTTCATGTGCATATCCTGTGGGGGTTAAATTAGGTTAGCATGTGTTCCCAAAAAGGCAAATTCAAGCTGGGTTCAATCCATGGATTACAGAGAACACTTAGAAAGCAAATTGGAATTCTTTAGACACAGTAATTCAAAGTTTCTGGTTTTTTCTCTTTTTGAAGCAGAGTTTAGCTTGATGGCTTAAAGGATTCAGATATGTCCTCAAGGCATTCAGATATTTTTAAAGACCTAATTGAAATAGTTGATAAGACAAAAAATTTACCAAACAGGTAAGCATCCTTCAATAATGTATTCTACAGAGCCCTTAGGAGACTAGTAAGTGTAAAATTGGAATAAAATTATATATTTTGCGCTCCCATTTTTTTGTGACTTTGTTTTCTAAAGAAGTTCAAATTAAATACGAGAATGCCTTGTGACCCTAAGTATAATGAATTCAGTGTTTAGTTACAATTTTAAGACGTTTTCACAGAGTTGATATAAAGGAAAATTTAGAGTGTATTAATTTCAAAAGAACTGAATACAAAGAAACCCAATAAAAGAGCCTAAAATCAGTCAAAGAAGTACCCAAGCACAGAGATAAACATTTTTGGCTTGCTTTTATTTTTCTTGAATACTAATACAGAAATGGATTCTGTGTTTATCCCATAGCAGGCATAGATTATTTTAAAATTGTTAGCTTTTAAAAATACAAGTGAACAGAAAGCAAAACACAAATTGACACCATTGAGCAAAAATCTAACATTGCTTTTTTGTGTAAGAATGCTCACCTAGTGGCATCATTTCATGACCACAGGTTACTCAAGATACCCTTATAATGTTTGTTAAATTAAATTGAATATAGCATTTCTACATTACTTGTTCTTGTAAGGTTACTATGCCCATATCTCACTAAAGAGCCAGTAATGGGAAAGAATAGGGAAATGGACCTAGGATTTAATTTTGTTTCTCCATATATAACCCACTACAGCCAAGTTGGATTAAGGCTATGTTTATTTAAAGCTCAGTCAAATTGGTCCTTTTCATAAACTCATTGGTAAAAATGAATTTCTCTTGGTGTTTCCATGGGTCATGCACCGAGCAATAACACCAACAGTAGTTACTGATCCCCTGGGAATAGCAGCTTAATTACACAGAAGTTTGAAATCAAGGATAGTGGTATAAATGCAAACATAGAGACATGTCCTGTCTTTGGGTGGTTTATTATTAAATTTAATACCTCAGATACTCTTTTCTGTTTCTGCAGATCTTAATTACTAAGTAGATATGGTAAAATATGAATTATTGTATTATCACAAGTGATCAAATATATATGGTTATGAGCATGGCAGTCTGCAGGTGTAACGTACATAAAGCAAGATTGATAGTATCAAGCAGTTAAACTGAAGTTATCTTTAAGGGGAAAAGATTTAATGCTACCCTTAAGTGTAACTTAAACTCTCACTAATTATTTTTAACTGCAATAAAAGCATGTTAATTGTAGGAATGACTTCTTTACAAGACCTCGTTTCTTAGAGTAAGTTTTTCTTTCCAAGAATATAAAAGCTTACTGAAATAATTTCTATTACTAACTCATTCTGTAAAGAGCTTTTTCCTTGGCTTTTAAGCTCAATGAAGAAAGCCCAAAATAGCACAGGAAATTTGTGTGTTGTGAATATATATATAAAAAATATAAGAACTAAATCCAACTGGGATAAAATGATTAAATTATTGATAAGGTCATTGTTGGTCCCAAAGCATTCCATTAGTTATATGCTTCTTCTTAAATATTTTGAGAATTTGGCCTTAATTTTCTTATAATTACATATAAAATAGAAGAGACAGCATTTTACTTTAATATCCTCTCATGTACAACTTATTACAGTCTTTATATAAGAGAAATATGCTAGGCATCTAATGATACATTTTTTTCTTATGTGTTTTTGGTATTTTTTCTACCTCCTGGATTATTTTTGTGCCACCACTTACAAGATCAATGCCTGTACTTCCAAATTAGCTATCCCATTGCTTCTCAGTAAAGGTGGCTTTACAGTGGGGTTAACAAGACTTCTGTAAATACATAAAGCGCTTAGCAAAGTGTATAGAGGTCTTTACAAAGAACTTTCTGGATCTCTTTATCTCTTTCTCTGTTTCTGTCTTTCACATGCACTCACACACACAGAATTTGGTCCTTGCCGTGGAATTTTACAGCAGTGTACTTGGCAAGGTACTTAAAGAGTGAAGCAATATGAAAGATTTATAAAGCAGCACATTGTAGATAACACATTAAATATAAAAGTACTAAAGACATGCATTGTGTGTAGTTTTGGAGATATTAAATATGTGAACAATTTGACACAGAAAATAAAGATGTATTTTATTCAGTGTAGATTACTAGATGTTTGCAGTTAACCTTCCTGACTGCTGCAGTGAAGATCGCTGCATGTGTGTATCTTCAGAGTCAAAAAGGATGCCAGACAAGTTGACGAATAACTGACAGTTTGTTGTAGAAATAATGGGTGTAGAAATAATGGGTATAGAAATTATTTCTAGGAAATGGGCTACTTTGTTTTTTTTTGTTGTTGTTGTTGTTCTTAAAGCACTATCTGTGATAAAATCTAAGATGTGATTGCTGATAAGAAAATGGCAAGAATTTGAGCTGTAAGGAAAGAGGGGGAAGATTGTATTCTTAACTGTAGTTGTGTATTAACCTTCATCTAGTTTCCTCATTGATGGATTTTTCTTCCAGTTGTGTCAGCTGAATAATTGTAACCATGTTCTACATGTTTTAGTCGTTTAAGAATGCAAACATTTGTATCGGTTAAAAATCCTTTGAACAGGGGCCCAAAATGGTTTAGTTCATGTATTTTTTTGCTGTGCCCATCTCTGGTTCCCCTGATACTCTTTGCAATATCAGTTAATTCTTTGTAATTAAGAATAGTGGCCTATTTAATTTAGAGATGTTTTTGTACTTCTTGGAATAGTAAATATTAGCATTTGTAATTTGAAAGAATTAGAAGTGTGTGGAGAAGTATTTTTTTTCGTAAGCCATGTAAACACAGCCATCTTAGACAAAAAAAAATTGTGTTAACCACCCCTCATTTAATTAATAGCAGCAGAGTAAAAATTGAAAATTATAAAAGATAAAAATTATGAAAGACACTGTAATATTTTTAAAATTTGAACATTTAAAACATTTAAAATATTTTAAAATGGAAAATTATAAAATATACTGTAACATTTTTAAAAAGATAAGTATTGGGCATTTAAATTTTTTATACTGAAAAATTGAGTAATTGATGTAGTTGAAAATACAATCTAATTATTATATTGATTAATATGATGATGTGAATAAAAAAACTTAAGTGTTCAATCACATGGTTCCTAATAAACTATGATACATATTTGTGAGTATACAGCATTTTGTCATATCTTTGATTTCTCCTTAAATATATTACTCTCTGAGGAAAGTACTTGATTTTTTTTTTGCCTTGCTTTAACCCCATAGATGGTTATATTTGATTTCAAATTTTACATAGAAGTAACATCTCTTTACTAATTTTTAAAGGATTTATTCTATATTATTTGATGCTGCTAGAAATTTGAAATTTTTAATCTTTTGCTACGTGCTAGAATCACATAGAATTCTAGCTGAAGTCCTTAGAAGAAGATTTGTGTAAGGAAATTATAGCCATGTCATGTAAAATTAGAGGTCAATGAATAAAAACATCAAACCAAATTTTTTTCTTGTAAGAATTAGATATAAAGAGTTTAGCATTTATTGAAAGTCTAAAGTGTCACTATTTATGATGTATATTTATACATTGATGTTGCTTAGCTGCTTATGTTTACTCTGTGGCATAGATACTCATTTTCTAGGTAATAGAAGTAAGCACTTTCTACGTAATAGAAAAGCACTCCTAGAAAGGTAGCCTTACTGATCAGGTATATTGGTTGCAAAGCTCAAAAAATTAAGTATGACTATATCTTTCATTTAAAATAACTATCTATGCTTGGCCAAAAAAATAGATATCTACTGGCCTTTTCCCACACTTAATTTTAAAATGAATTATTTTAAATAGAAGCGAGATGTGAGAATGCAGTTTTCTAAGTTTGTATCGGATTTGTCATATAAACATTTGCAAAAGGGCAATTAACAACAACAGTAAATCAGTAGAGATCATGACATTTTGGAAAATCTTATTTTTAACTTACAACCTTACCTATGAAAGCAACTACTAGACTACTAAATATTCATTTTCTCTTCACCTTTTGGGAATTTGTGATTTCTATTAAATATGAAAGATTTTGACATTTTTCAAATATGTGTGTAATACTTGTGTATATAATAGCATTTAATGATTATGGCCTAGTTATACAATTATAAAATTCATTGAAAGCTTAAAAATTAGGTTTTACTATATTATATTTTTGATATATAATATTTGCTCAGTGTGTTCAGTTAATAGTTTTTCACGGTTACCTGAGAAAATTATCACTCTTTACATTACTCTCGAAAGTACTGTCTTCTGAATTTTTGTTTTGTTTCTTTCCAGAAGGTGGGTGCGGCTGCTGTTTGGACGAGAGTTCCCCCTGCAGGACCTTCTGGTGGTCTGGGATGCCTTGTTTGCAGACGGCCTCAGCCTGGGTTTAGTAGATTATATCTTCATAGCCATGTTACTCTACATCCGAGATGCTTGTAAGTGTTAATGACCTTGCCTACATTTGACTAGATACTCCTGATTTTTAAAAATGTTTTGCCTTTTAAACAGACTTGGTGTTTTATTATTTGATGTACATGTACCTCAATTTTTATAGTTGGGTAATATATTGAAATTTCAAAGGAATATACTAAACATCCCTTTTGTTGGTTAACTGTGTACACATTGGGAGATGTGGGTTATTTTATCCTGAGAGAATTAGAATATTCTTCAGAACCATTTTTCTAAAGACTTTACTCCTGCTTTAATCTCCTCATTACACACAGTTGTGAAATGCATCTATAAAAGCCAGTATTTGAGATATGTTTAGAGCTCCACCTTCTGACAGGTAGGGAATATTCAAGGATGTTTATCAGGAGATTGGAGTTATTTTTATAATATCAACACCTTGCTAATAAAAAAACAAATATTGCATTTAAAGGTATTTTAACTTTCTTCCAGTTATATTTTAGAAAAATATATTTCTCAATATAGTGCTGAATGGTAGACGTGTACCCATCTCCTCAGATCTATGTTAGGGTGCCTGTAATAGCCAGAAAGCCAGTGCCTAGCCCTTTTCAATAGTCTCATAGTCCTTAGCTTGAAGAAAATATCGGTGTGTATTTTAAATTTCAAAATACCTCAAATTGTTTTCCGTCTCAGAGAAGTAGTGAAAAGTTCACACAATAAAACTTCTTAGCCAAAATACAATTAGGAAAAAGTGCACAAAATTATGTGATTGAATTAGGAAATAGGAAGCTAACATAAAGTAAGACTTTGTCTGAAGAACATACACTTTTTAGAATCATTTGTAATTGAGACTGTTAAATTGTTATGTGGTTCTCTTTATTTGTTCATTGAATACCAGTTGTGGCAGATGCCCTTGTTATGCCTCTAGTAACACTAATTTTCTTTAAAATTTTAGATTATACATTTTTTAATTTCCCAAAATTACTTAAATAAGTGACAGGGGTACCACGTTTTATCCAAAAATTATAGATTTTGTTCTGTGCCTCGAAGGTCAAATAGTTTAGGTTTTGACAGACAAAGTGAAAGTTTCTTCCTTCTGAGCCAGATCTAATCACTTAAGAATATGGAAGTCATAAGAGGAAGCATAAGGAAAATGGAGAAAAATATCTGAGTAGATTTAATGGATACTGGATTTTATGATATTCAATACTAACCTCTGAGTTATATTTTTAAATATAAATAAAAATAAAAGGAATGAGAAAACTCTTCTAGAAAAAAAAATGCTTTGGATAATATTTATGCAAAACTTTCCAAAGCAAACAACTGCTGAAAAGTATTATGATTTTCTGTAATTGTAAACAGTTTACAATTTGCTGTTTTTTGACTTTGGCACATTACCACTATATATTTTTAATTTAATCATCCTGTCTCCTATTCTAAGACCTACTTTTATCATTGTATAAAACATGGCAAATTTTTTGGCAGCTGAAGTCCTTACACATTTTTCATCTTTTCACTGATGACTTTATAAAATGTGAAAAAATACAGAAGTAATGAAGTGATTTATTTATTTCAATATTAACCCAACTTATTTTAATTTTGTTATTTAAGTCTATAACAGTGGATGAGATCTCCTAAAAATAGAATGAATATTTGTCAGGTATTTACAGATCACTTCTCCTGTTCTCAAGAAGTTTACCAACTATTAGGGAAGACTGACATAAATGTTTTCAAATGAACATATTTGGTACTATAGTTGGGATGTGGATAGGTAGGTAGGAGAGACACCTAGCTCCCCTCTGGGCTGCCGTGAGTGAATAGAGAAAATTGTGCAGATGTTGGCAAGCCAAATAAGAGGATCTGCGTACAACGCAGAAGGAACAGCATGAACAAAGGCCTGGAAGTGAAAAGCAGCTTATTGGGGATGTGTATATCAATGTGTTTCTACAAGCTGTTTGGTATTATTAGAGTACAAAGAGAGAGAGAGAGACTAGCCGCAAGTTATGAGACTAAAGAAAGAAACAGAAGGGTCATGATGACAGTCTTTCTATGGTAAGTGATAGGGATCTATTGAAATGTCCAAAGCAGAAATGTGATCACTTGTAGATCACTTTAGTGGCAATGGGGAAGATGAAGTCGAAGGAGACAAGAGCAAAGGCATCAGATAACAGTTATGACGGTAGTTCGGGAGAAAAACAGTGGATCAGAGAATTATTCAGAGCTAAAGTTAGCATGATTTAGTGATTAAATATGATAGGAGAGGGAGAATGGAAAATCTAGAAGAGTCTCCAGCTTGGAGGTATGAGTGACTGGGTGATATTTATTAACTTGGACAAAAAATACAAGGATTAAGAAGTTTTAGGAATGTTAATAATTAACTGGGCTTTGACTTTGCTGAGTTTTGAGATATTTATAAGAAATTATAACCTAAAGATTTGAAAAATAAAGTTAAATGTCAATATCAAGGCTACAGATTTAATTTTGCAAATGATTAACAGGTGTTTGTTAAAACCATAACCACAGATGCAGAATAGGGTGACTATATATCAGAGTTTGTTTGGGATAGTCTTGGTTTACACCTGCTATCCCATAATAGTAATTATTTGTCCTTTTTCACTCTCAAAGACATTACATTAGGATCATAAAAATTATATGGTCCTATTACCTAAGGTGGGTACATATGGAAAGAGAACATGGGCAAAGGTGAAACTGGGTTTAACATCAGCATTTCAGAGGCACCAGAGGAGAAAAAGCCAAGGAAGAGCTTAACTTGTGTTGTAACCCCAGAGAACTGTCTGGAGCCAGGCAGAGAGAAGAAGGTCAGTAGTGCCCAGAACAGTAACACAAGGTTAGAAAAGTCCACTCACTTTGGGAACGGTGGAGGGACAGTCATTGGATACCTTTGCCAGGGTAGATTCAATGGACTGGTTCAGCAGAAGCTGGATTATGGTGGGTTGCAGAGTGAATAGACAGTTAAGAAATACAGTAGTCTTTTCTTCAGCTTTTTGTTGTTGGGTTTTTGTTTGTTTGTTTTTAATATATGCATTACTTTTTCAACTGAAAAGATAATAAAAACAAGGAATATGGAGATAGCAGGTATAGAGTGATCTTTGAGTAAGGAAGAAGAACGATGTAGCTAGAGGACAGTGCAGGGGCAAGGAAGATTAGATGGCTGTCATTCGACATTGGAGGCGGGGCAGAACTAATGGAGAGGTTTACTTCTCAAACCAGTCTGAGTTCCTACTTCAAAAATCAGCACAGTTTTCCCCACCCTGTTCCATGAATGAGATCTCTGAAAAAGCCAGGCATGGTGGCTCGAAACTGTAATCCCAGCACTTGGGAGGACAGGTCAGGAGAATCGCTTGAGCCTAGGAGTTTGAGACCAGTCTGGGACACGTGGTGAAACCCCATCTCTACAAAAAATAAAATTTGACTGGGTGTAGTGGCTTGTGCCTATAGTCCCAGCTACTCAGGCTGAGGTAGGAGAATCATTTCAGTCCAGGAGGTCAAGGCTGCAGTAAGCCATGATTGCGCCACTGCACTCCAGAGCGTGGGTGACAGAGCAAGACCCTGTCTAAACAACAAAAAAAGAGAGATCTATGAAAAGAGAAAATATCTTCTTTGTTTTGAAGCGTTTGCTTGTTTATTGTCTGTTCTTCACACCCCACCCCTAATCCCTATTCCCCAGTGAGAGACAGGATTTTGTCTGTCTTGGTTTCCCTCCCATATACTAGCATCTAGAATTGGGCCCAGGGCATAGTAAACCTCCAGAAAAATATTTTTTGAGTGAAATAATTGAGGAAGTAAGGGCCCAGAGGCAGTAGAAGAGAACTGGGTCTGGAGTCCTATGAAAGACTGGCTGTGGAATAGGAATGAAAAGCTGGTGCTGATGCAGGAAGAAAGCACTAGGCTGCTTTCACAAGTAATCCAGTTCATAGGTGGAGAAGACAGAAAATGGAGGAATTCCATATCTGATAAAGGAGGAAACAAGGTTATCCACTGTGAGTGAGGCAGAGTAAGGTTAGTGGTTTGTGGGAAATGACTTGGAGCTGTGATAAAGATAGCTGATTAAGAGCCAAGAAAAGCCATGTGTAGCTGTTGAAGATCCTACAGAGAGAAACACTGGGAAGTGGTACCAGGCCTCAAAAAAAAAAAAGAGGTAGATTGTGATCCAGGCTTCCAAATGAATTAGGCAAGACTAAAGGGAGACAGGAGGGTAGAGGGTGTTGAGTTTATTTGAAAATAGTGGTTTAAGATGTATAAAGAGGGAAGCACAGCCAGGAAAAGATTAGGGAAAATTGAATGTATCAAGGAATTGGGTAAGGTAGAGCATGAGAGAGCTAAATGCATACAAAGTTGTGGTCAGACATAAAACAATTCTAGATCTGCTTGGTATAGTTGAAGTGCGTGAAGGGGAGTTTAAGTCACTTAAAGACCAAGGGATTGTGAGGAAACTGGGGTTTTTGTTTAGTTCTCCATGGACACTTCACCAAGGATCCTAATAGGAAAAGGCATAGAAAGAAATGTAATGAGCCTGCACCATAGCCTCAAATAAATGAAAAAGAGTGACCAAGAAAACAGCTTTTATTGAACCAGTCAATTATTCAGAGTCAACCATTCAACCAGTATTTACCAGTATATGGTACATAGATGACAGTGATGAAGGGACATGATAAGGCATAGAGGCATGGCATGAACTTTAAAGGAAGAGGGAGTTTTATGAAATGATAGGAAGCAATAGTTTGGAAGCTGAATCAAGGAGCAAGGTAGTCTTCCACCTCACATCTGGAGGTTGCAGAGGCAGCAGTGACTCTGGGAAGGTGAGGCTTAGAGGAAAAGACATTGTTCCCTAGAGAAAAGGATTGAGATAGAGGGGAGCAGCAGAAAGAAAAGGAATAGAGAACTGGATTGGACAGAGTTGCATAGGAGGTCAGTACTAGTTAGATGAGCTGATATTTTTGGCCATGGTCAAGAACTGAGAGGAAGGTGGACAACTTGCCAACCCCAGCTTTCCAAATAAGTCATTCGTGTCAAGCTTTTATTTCATGCCAGTGGGTTCTGACTCATAATGTCTTGCTGGGGCTTCCAGAGTGGGGATGTTTAGTTACACTCAGTAGTTTAAATCTCATTCAAGAAGATTCATTCAAGAAATCTTAACTGAACACCACTGTACCAGGCTCTGAGCATTACATAGGTTTTTTCTGAGCTACATTCGTAGGATGCTTAGGGGATGTTTCATCTGTGGGAAACTAAAAGAGCCCTCCTTCCGTGATGACATTCCTTCCTTGGGGTGCATGTCTCCTAGGGATTCAGTGGATGGGGATCGAAGGGTCTATGATCATCCTGATAGTGTGCAAAATATTGTGTAGGTATGCCTTTCTTTGGGTCAAATGTCTATAGTTTTCATCAGTTTCTCAAAGGAATACATGCCCAAAAAAAATAGATAAGATTCACTGCATCTAGTCCAAAGTTCTGATTTTGTAGGCACAGATAAGGCCTGTTATGGACTAAATTGTATTCCCGCCCCAACAAAAGATATATTGAAGTCCTAACTTCTAGTACCTCAGAACGTGACCTAATTTGGGAATAGATTGTTGCAAATGTAATTAGTTAAGATGAGGTCATACTAATCCAATATGACTGGTGTCCTCATAAGAAGAAGGAAATTTGGCAACAGACATGCACAGAGGGAAGACAATGTGAAGGTACAGAGGGAGAAGAAGGCCATGTGAAGACAGCCAGAAGCAGAGGTTGGAGTGATATTATCTACAAGGCAAGGAATGACAAGGATTTTCAGCCATTACCAGAAGCTAGGAGAGAAATAGGAAACAAATTCTTCTTCTTTAGGAGAAACATGCTGCTAATACCAGAAGCAGGAGAGGCAAGGAGGATTCTCCCCTGCAAGTTTCAGAGGCAACATGGTCCTACCAAAACTTTGATTTTGGACTTCTAGCCTTCAGAATTATGAAACAGTAAATTTCTGTTATTTTAAGCCACCCAGTTTTTGTTACTTTGCTGAATTATATGGATTAAAATTATACACAGAAAGAAACGTTGAGCAGTAAGGAAATAGTGTGAGAGTAATCATAAACCATTACTCCTGTAATCGTTTATGAATAGCCATACGCCCACCACACTATTTTTTAACTGACTTATTTCATATTATAAGTCACTCTTGTGATTCCTTGCTTCCCCTGGCTCCACCTACGTCTTACTCCTATTTTCAGGCCTAGGGTGAGGTAGCCTTTTTCCCAAATCTTTTCCTATTATTCTAGCTCTCATTGATTTCACACTTTTGCAGTCCTATAAGATTGTAATCAATACCACTAACTAAGTGCTACATTAGTTATGCTCTATTTTACATTTTTCCGTAGTTATTGTGCGTGTTGGTTCTATCTCCTCAACTAGATTGTGAGCTTCCTTGGTACCAGAACCACATTACAATTGTTTCCTACCTCTGAATGCATCTGAAGCTCTTCATGTGCCCAGTTAATATAGTACTTGGGGTAATGCCAGGCCAAAAGATACCATAGAGATCTTGGAGGGGTGGATTTGTGTGCTGTGATTGCTAAGAAGACAAGTGCTAGTCTCATTCTTAAAACAACTTAAATAAATAATGATTCTTTGAAAATATACTTTCAGCATAGCTTCTTCAAAGAAAGCATTGCCTACTTTTAAAAGTAAGTAGCTGAAATTTTCACATCTGTAAAATTTTTTATTGATTTTATTTATTTTGTTTTTGACTAGTATCAAAAAAGTCTCTATTTTAAACATACCATACCTTTCATTTGTCTTGTAAATTGCATTAATGGCTAAAACACTATAAGTCTATTTATAGATTTTCCTTTTTTTTTTTTTTTTTTTTTTTTCTGAGACGGAGTTTTACTCTTGTTACACAGACTGAGTGCAGTGGTGCGATCTTGGCTCACTGCAACCTCTACCTCCTGGGTTCAAGTGATTCTCCTGCCTCAACCTCCCAAGTAGCTGGATTACAGGAGCATGCCACCACACCCAGCTAACTGTTGTATGTTTGGTAGAGACAGGGTTTGACCATGTTGGCCAGGCTTGTCTCCAACTCCTGACCTCAGGTGATCTGCCTGCCTCAGCCTCCCAAAGTGCTGGGATTACAGGCATGAACCACCACGCCGGGCCTAGATTTTCTTAAAAAGAAAGTATTTCTCAAATATTTATTGCCTTTTTAAATGTACTTTCTCTTTGAACACCATAAATGGAAAAGTTTCCTTCTTGGCACTTCTGCCCACTTCCTGCCTTTTTTTTCAGCCAGCGTAAGCATGTTACAATACTCTACTATAATTTTCCTCTGTTTTTGATAGAGATTTCTTTAGCCATTTCCTTGCCTGGCATGGCATGGCAGTTGTGGCCTCTTTGTGATTTCAAATATTACTCATTTTGCTTTCCTTTTAGATCTCTCCTTACTCTTCAGCCACTGTCTGTCTGCTAGTATTTCCCGCTGTCCTAACCCAGAATTTCTATTTTTCTATTTTCTAGTTAACAGCATGTCCAATGTCATATTGATGTCAAAATGTGTTTATTTCAACGCAAATTGTATTTATTTGTCTTTTCTTGAAAAGCTTTGCTTAACAGTGACTACGAATTTTAAATCTCATGGTAATGTTACAAAGTTTTATCAAAGCACAAATTGATAGTCTTATTTTTGAAGGAGTGTTTAAGCACTTCCTGACTACTAGCTCTCCTCCCTCTGAGACATAAAATGGTGTCAGTTGTTTTTATGATTATATCAGATATGTATATTAATGTACCCTGTTACAAACACCGTTTATACTACTTTATATCTTAGTTTAATAGTCTCCTCAAGTTTCACTAACAAAGGCTGATATACCATACTAGCGCATTGTCTGTTATTTTGGGTTTCTTTTTTAATGTTTCCTTTTTTAAAAAAAGTTGAATTATTGAATTGGATTTAAGAAAGGTTCTAGGTTCAGCACAAAACTAAGTGGAAAATACAGTTCACGTATACCCACTCCCCCAGATACCCATATTCTCCCCCACTATCACCATCCCAGTGAGAATGATACTTTTTTTTTTTTTTTGAGATGGAGTCTCACTCTGTCGCCCAGGCTGGAGTGCAGTGGCGCAATCTCGGCTCACTGCAAGCTCCGCCTCCTGGGTTCACGCCATTCTCCTGCCTCAGCCTTGTGAGTAGCTGGGACTACAGGTGCCTGCCACCACGTCCAGCTAATTTTTTGTATTTTTAGTAGAGACGGGGTTTCACCATGTTAGTCAAGATGGTCTCGATCTCCTGACCTCATGATCCACATGCCTTGGCCTCCCAAAGTGCGGGGATTACAAGTGTGAGCCACCATCCAGCCAGAATGATACATTTTTTACAGTTGATAAACCTGCATTGATACAGCATTATTGCCCAAAGTTCATAGTTTTACAGTAGGGTTCACTCTTGGTGTTATATACTCTGTGTGTTTGGACCAATGTATAATGACATGTATCCATCATTATAGTATCATACATACAGCAGTCCCTCCTTATCTGCAGTTTAAGTTTTCATAATTTCAGTTACCTGATACCAACCAAGATTCAAAAATATTAAATGGAAAATTCCAAAATAAAAAAAAACTCCTAAGTTTTAAATTGTATCCCATTCTGAGTAGCATGATGAAATCTGTAGCCACCCCACTCTGTTCTGCCCTGGACATGAATCTTCCCTTTGTCCGCATATCCACACTGCATAAGCTGCCTGCCCATTAGTCACTTAATAGCAATCTTGATTATCAAAGCAACTGTTGTTGGTATCACAGTGCTTGTGTTCAAGTAACCCTTGTTTTACTTAAAGCCTTAAAGCTCAAGAGTAGCGATGCTGGCATATTGTTATAATTGTTCTATTTTATTGTTAGATATTGTTGCTCATCTTTTACCATAATTTATAAATTGCCTAACTTATAAATTAAACTTTCATCATAGGTATGTATGTATAGGAAAAAGCATAGTACATATAGGGCTGAATACTATTTGAGGTTTCAGGTATCCACTGGGGGTCTTGGAACACCTCCTAAAAATTCTCTGTGTCCTGCCTATTCATCGTCTGTCTCCCTCTAATTGCTGGAAACTACTTATCTTTTCACTGTCACAGTGTCATATAGTCAGATGAATGACGTCTGTAGCCTTTTCAGATTGGCTTTTTTTTTCTTAGCAATATGCAGTTAAGTTTCCTCTGAGGCTTTTCATGGCTTGATGGCACATTTATTTTTAATGCTGACTAATATTCCATTTTCTAGATACAATACAGATTGTTTATTAATTCACCCACTGAAGGACATCTTGGTGACTCCCTCATATACAAGTAAGATATCCACCCACTTTTCTCCTTCCATGCATCCCATTTCTCCTTAGCACCCCTGCCATAGGAGCCACTCCGTATCTGCCTTCGTTTGCTTCCACATATTGTTGGCTGACACCTCACTGACCCTGAAGTCTTCCATTTTAGGAGTTATCACAGCCCTTAGTGTGTATCATTATTATCAGCCCTACCCTAGGTTGCAATTAATTTTATGTTTCTCTTCCACTGGAATGTAAGAAAAAGTTGAGATTTAAAAAATTCTTGTCATGTCTTTAGAACTTGACTCAACATTTTAAATAAAACAGGTGTTTAATATAAACATTGAATGAATGAATACAGTCCAACACACAGAGAAGATATTGTCAGTACTACTTAAATACCTTATGTACTTCAGCCATTTTTACTGACAATGTATATTTCTGATTAAGGCACTAAAAATCACAAAACGCAATGAAATAAAGTGTATGTGTGTGTGTCTATTTTCAGATATAACTAATTCCCAACCTATGGTTTTCTTTCATTTCAATTTGTAATTAAGAGAGTCAAATGTATGAATCAGGCTTACTGATTATTTTCTACATCTTAATCCACACCAATTTTTTCAGGCTTCATTTCCATGACATTTTACAGAATGTCATTATGTGGAAGTAGAACTTGGGCTTTGATTCTGAGTACTTACCTTTAATTACCACAATAGTGTTCACAGTTTGCATTAAAAGACTTTGTTTTGGCCAGGTTTAGTGGCCTATCATGCCTGTAATCCCAGCACTTTGGGAGGCCAAGGCAGCAGGATCGCTGGAGCCCAGGAGTTCAAGACCAGCCTGGGCAACATAGTGGGATCCCCGTCTCAATTTAAAAAAAAAAAAAAAAAGAATTAGCCAGGCATGATGACACATGCCTATAGTCTCAGCCACTAGGGAGGCTGAGGTGGGAGGATCGCTTGAGCTCAGGAGGTGAAGGCTTCAGTGAGCTGTGATCATGCTACTGGACTACAGCCTGGGTGACAAGAAGGAGATTGTGTCTCCAAAAAAAAAAAAAAGAATCCTCTTTTTTTTTTTTTTTAAAGCCTCTGTCACCCAGGCTGAGTGCAGTGGTGCTATCTGGGCTCACTGCAACCTCCACCTCCCGGGTTCGAGCAATTCTCCTGCCTCAGCCTCCTGAGTAGCTGGGATTACAGGCACCCGCCACCATGCCCAGCTCTTTTTTTGTATTTTTAGTAGAGACGAGATTTCACCGTGTTAGCCAGGATGGTCTTGATCTCCTGACCTCACCATCCACCCACCTCGGCCTCCCAAAGTGCTGGGATTACAGGCGTGAGCCACTGCGCCCAGCCAAGAACATTGTTTTTATACATATCATCTCATTATTTCCTCAGGCAATAATGAGATAGAGAAGGTGGAGAAAACAGAAGCCTGTGCACGTAATTGATATCCTTCAAAGTTCATAGTACAAATGGCATTCCTGGAGCTAACATGCCATCTTTCTGACTTTTCTAATACAGTGATCTTTCTCTGCTCACACGCTAGCCACTGGCAATTCTGTACTTTTATACTTGCTTACTTACTGCCTTCCAGTTGGAAGCACTATACATTTAAACATAGAAATTATTGAGTAACGATCTCTTATGTTATTGCTTGATCTCTTATTAAATGAGATTCTGTTTAAAGTGTATTAAGTGGGAAAAGTAACAATTTTTTAAGTCTTTTTTCCAAGCCCAAAGAGTGAGCTGCTCTGAATTTGAGATTGTCCTCTTTCCTAAAAATGAAATTAAAACTCTCATATTATTCCGCACAAAATCTGCTAGAGTAATAAAGACTTACCAAAGAGTATCCAAGTGTTTACATAAGAGTATGTGTTGGTCTTTGGTTTCAAGGATGGTGGTTGTAGTGATTGGATGGTGCTCAAAGAGGCAGTTGTCACAAAGCCAACTGAGGAAGAAAACCCAGAAGGACAAAATTTTACAAGGGTTTTAAACACTAGACTAAAACCACTTTTTGTGGAGGATATGACTGTGTTTTATATTTGGCTTTCTCCAAAACTGAAGAGAGTAAAATTTTTTTTGTTTCTATTTATGTTTTATACCCCAGCCTCCCTCTGACCACTTGTTTTCTGGTTCATTGGCAATCCCATTTTGTTTCTTGCCATTTGTACTTAGGAAAGTCAGAATAGTAAGGGCCTTTAAATAGGTGAAGATTATGCAGGCAGTAATTATGTGTTCTTTCCTGCGTGTAGTAGGCCCTCAACAAATATTTTTTTTCAGAGAGCATTGCATTATTGAATGCTTTCTCTATGCCGGGTGCCTGGCAAGGCACTTTCATTACACATTGACTTTGTTTTCAGTCAAGTACAATTAACTATGAGAAAAACTTTTTCCTTTTTTAAAAGAAAGGTTTTCTTTTTTGTTAGCTCATTTTATTTTATAATCTATGATTATTTGTTTTTATATGCCATTTTATAGGTAAATACAAGAATGTATGCCTGTTTCTAAATATTTGCTATTCTTGGCCTTTGACACCGAGGACTTTTTTCAGTTTATACCGATACCCCTGTTATGCACTTGCTAAGAATGTAGGAAAGTATAAGAGTAGGGGGTGAGGCTTTCAGTCTACACAGACCCAGGTTCGGCCCTGTCTTTGCTTTTCAGTAGCTCTGTGGCGTTGGCTGTGTTGTTACCTACTCTGCACTACCTCATCTATAATAGTCAGTGATAATGCTTTCCTTAGGGGGAATTAGGAGGACTCATGAGACCTTTATAAAATGTATGACTAGTTTTCAGGCATATTATAGGTACTCGATAAGTGATAGATATTTTGGGGGGGGGTCAGGCGAGAAATTAAAGGAAGTCTATAGAGTTTCGTGTTTTGTGGTAGTTTTCAGTCCGTTTTATTATGTTGACAAAGAAAGTATATCTCAATATGAACTTGAATAATTTGAAAAAGTATTGCATGTATTTACAAACATTACAGTTGTAAGTGTGGTTAATTTTGAATTATGTGTAAGTTATTGATCCACATTGCTTTAAACTTTCTCAAAACAGTTACTTTTTCTGCATATCATTACTGATTTCACTTTTTGGTTTATTTGTACCTGCTGGAGAAACTAAATCATCTCTTCAGACCACTCCAGAATAGTTGTGGGGTGCATAAAGATTCAGAGAAGTGAGCTCTGCCTCATGTGGAGGTAATACTATTCATCAAGGATGAATTGAGCAAGATAGGGAAACGTACCACGTAGCAGCTGGCCCACTCTTACAGAAAGTCTGTAGATAGAGTAAGCAGTATTGTCTCATTTTATAAATGAGAGAAATAAAGTTTCAATGAAGTTGGGCAGCTTGCCTAAATTCACCATATTATAAGTGACTAGGCTGTCTAATCTAGTTCTCATTCCAAATCCATTAACTTTTCTTAGGTACTACTTACCTTTGCTTTTACCTTCCCTAAATCAACTCTTTAGAATGTGCCTTCACTATTTTGTTTTTAAAGCATAAACATACTTCATTTCAAATGTAGGTAGATGCCAAAACTCAATAATTTTTCTTAATCTTTCACTTGTTACCTCATGTCTCTGCCCTGCTCTGATAGAATAAATATTGGGGAAAGAACAGTATTACAGATTAGTTTTTCATTTTCAATAAAAGTTTACTGTGAAGTTCAAAACTAAATTCTTATTGTGTCAGATCCTTGCTAGTTTGTTTTTAAACCAGCTTGCATAATTCTCTTCTACCTACTTTAAACTTGCTGTAGTTATTCAAAAGGAGATTTAATACTTAGCATATCTATTTGCAAATTAAGGGTATTTCTAAAAGTGTGGATTTTCATTAGCAAATTAGAGATACCGTTATCTGAAAGCAGTGAACTTAACTTATTAGCTGTTATATTCCTAGTGCCAGTGGCATAGCCTCTGGATATCTGGCATTTAGTAGATGCTCAGGAAATGTTCATTGCATGCAGTGATTGGATGGATGAATAGAAAGATAAAAGAATGTTAGCTTCTTCATTTGTTCCTCAAGTAGAATTTTAATACATTATTTGGCTTCCTTTATATATTTTATAGCTTCTGATAGCCTGAAAAGTTTTAACAACTTATAATAACAGGATTATTGCTCTAGTCTCTATCTATATATTTATATCTAAATCAGTCTGTTCTATAGGAGTTCAAGACCAGTCTGACAACATAGCAAGAGCTTGTCTCTTCAAAAAACTTAAAAACTAGCCAGGCATGGCAGTATGCTTCTGTAGTCCATCCTAGCTTGGGGCAGGAGGATTGCATGAGCCCAGGAGTTTGAGACTGCAGTGAGCTGTGATCATGCCACTGCACTGTAGCCTGGGTGACAGAGCAAGACCCTGTCTCTTAAAAAAACATAGTAAATAAATAAATAAATGATTAATCAATCAATCAAGCTTTTCTGGAGATTGGGTTATGCTGATCTTCTAGTATAGTTAAAACTGCTTCACTAGAATAGTAGTAATACTTTATAGTATGCATCCATGATGTCTCTTGATTTTCGAAACAATGGCCTTTCAAAACAAATGTCTTGTAATAGAGTACAGACTCTGCAGCTAGACTTTTGGGTTTCCAATCTTGCCCTTCTAGGGAATCACTGGTAACTTGTGCAAGTGATTTAACTTCTCCAAGTATCAATATTTGCATCTGTAAAACAAAGATAAGAATTGTCCCTCTATAAGAATGTCATAAAAATTAATTGAGATAATGTAGGTAAAGTTCTTAGCATGTGGCCTGGCTACAGAAAGCTTTAATAATTCACTGTTAGCTTAGTCGTGTTAGTAGTAATAGCTGCTTGGTATTACACATCTGCCCTTCTGTGCTGTAATTTTCTCCAGAGTAAGGACTCAGTTTTGTTTATCTCTACGTGCTCCCCTAGCATAGGGCCTGTCGTGAATGAGGTACTCAGCAAATAATTATTGGGTTGAATGAAGCAGTCAAATAAATTTTTTCAATCAAAAAGTTGTTTTCTAAGTGACTAAACTTAAGCTCACAGAGGTTACCTGAACTGGTTTTAAACAGCTGCTATAAATCAGTCTTATAGATTATATCATTTAATCTTAAGGCAACTTGATGAAAGGTTCAAATAAAGCCCCGGATTCAAACCTACATCTCTGTGTCATGAGATCAAAAACTTTTCCACAAAACTTTCCTGCCTCTTTACAAAATATGTAAGAATTCTTTCTTGGTCAATTACTAATGTATAATTACTTTTTGAGTTATAAGGTGAATTGATTAAGTCTTAATTACTTGCTAGATCTCAAAGAAATCTGTACATAAAACCATTATGCTATTCTCAGTATCTTAGCTTTTTGAATTTCTAGAGAAAAAAAGGACAGCAGGTAACTGAAGGTGAATATGAAAAAATGAACAAATAAGAGTCTGAACAGATACAGAAAGGGTAGGATAAGAGAGTGCTTTACAAATGAAAGCAGATGTATGAAATTACAAGCTGTCATAGCAGCAATGGAAATGAAGATGATAAAGTGGTTCCTTACATAGATTATAATTATTCATTTTGCCCAGTCCTGTCTCCTTTCCCCATAGTGCTCATAGGAGGGGAAGCAGTAGAAAGTTATAGCAAGAAATAGTATTCCAACAGCAGAAGAAAAAATAATCTAAAAATCAAAGATATTTCTAATTATAACTTCTAGTTGTTGATGTTGTTTCTATTAAATCACAGTTGTTTTCTTATGGAACATTTTTCAAGTAACTGATTAATGAAAAGGCTTCAGTTGCAACCACAGAAGTTAAAACTGTAAAGTTTCTTCACAATCAGTGCTGTGGAGGCAGTCAGTGTGGTTCACAAAGCAAGCATTGTTAATGGGCCTGACTGTGACAGCAGTGGCAGATAAGATTGCCAAGAAGTAAAGTAGTTTACATACACCTGCCTGAAAAGATGTGTTTCATAGTTACACCCATAATTAGGCTGATTTGAAAAAAAATTAAATGACAGGCTGCAGAACACATTTAGACTTAACCTATGACAATTTTGACACTTTTCCTCCAAGAAATGCTGCTTAGATATTCTCTCCCTAAATCTCTTGTTACCTTTAGAAAAACAAATAATTAGTAGAAATTCTACTTTCTTTAGTTTTGAATTATATAATATTTACCCATACAAAAGAAAAAAATGTAACAAGTTATAATATATAATAATCAAGGTAAATATTGTTTCATGGAAATCTCAAACTGGTTCTTTTTCATTCATACGACTTTTATTACTAATTTCTAAGTAGAAAAACAGGAGACATTTAAGCACAGCCATGTAAATGGCAATAAATATGCATGGTTCTGAGAATTTATGTTGCAGATGTACACATATCTGTATATGAAGTTCTTCTTTCCAACACCCCCTGAGGATAAGTGCTAATACGTTAGATTGCAGTTAACAATACAATGTGTTCCTTCAAAGGCAATTTGGTAAAGATCCCTTCTTTCTACTTCCTTTTATCAAATCAGTTGAGTTATTGGTTTGCTTTCATTGACTCTGGGTTGTTAGTTTTTATATTCTCAGCAATGCAGAGTATCTTAAATAGTATTGCATCTGAATTATTTTTTCCTCTTATTTAGTGATCTCTAGTAACTACCAGACCTGTCTCGGCCTTCTGATGCATTACCCATTCATCGGGGATGTACACTCACTGATTCTTAAGGCTCTGTTCCTTAGAGACCCAAAGGTAAGCTTCCCTAGTAGGATATACATAATTTTAAGTTGGGTGAAAAATAGACTTCTCTGTGTAGAGTCTAAGAATTCCGAATGTGGAGTTTGCCTAATAGTTGATGAATTGCCTAATGGTAGCATTTGCCTAAAGTTGTAGGCCAAAACTCACATACCTCATTGGCCAGCAACTCAGCAGGCAAATTAAGTGGACCTTGCCATAAGAAACTGGAACACATGTCTCTTTTCCCACAGAAGGCTGTTCTATGCTTTTCCCTTCCTCACAAGTCAAGGAAATAGTTGAGGAACTACCACTCCTTATAGCCAAACTATATTGTCATTGGTACCCCACACAGGGGTTTACTTATCCAAGTAGAACCTTGGGGGCCATATGAAGATCAAGAAAGTAGCTTTATATAAAGGACCAGTTCCATAAGTGGATACAATGAAACACTAAATTATTTTATATTATGATATGTATTAATATTTCTTATTTGAGGGGTTAAGAGTAATAAAGATTTAAACAGACTTTTAACACTGAATTCTCTATTTGAGCGTAAAGCAATTCACCAAAATTTTCTTTACACTTCAGAGAAAAAGTGTGCTCTTTTACAACTAATGTTATATTTCTTGAAAATAAGAACATTTAATGATCTAAAAAAATCTGTGAATCCTTACTACTTTTGAGCCAAACAAAAATATTGGAAGAAGTATAAGAGAGAAAGCTTCAAACACGAATATCAGAATGCCAGGCATTGGATGGTAATCCCAGCCTTTGGCTCTTTGGCAACCCTCCCAACAGTCATGTTGGCAGTTGTCTAACTGTCTCTGAGTCAGTCAGTCTGTCTGTGGGTTCCATTGCCAAAGCTCTGTCTGATCAACTGGGGCCTCCAAGTTTAATGTAAATTTAGAATCTAAAGGATTTCTGTCCTTTCCTTGGTTGTTGACTTCAACCTTTTAGTATATCCTTTATTCTTTGATTGATTTAAAAGAATTTACTTCCTTATGCCTATATCTGTTCTGTAAATTTATGAACTTTCATATCATTTTTCTTACACAAAGCAGTTTCATTAAGCATCAGAAATATAATCCATTATTTCTCTGATGCATAAGGAAGCATACTTTTTTCTGGTAAGGCTTACGAATCTGACTATGAAAATTGAAAGTTCCATATTTATATTTTATGTACATATGTATTTGTAAGTTGTGTGACTATATACTCCCTACCCCCCAAAAAAAACCCCACAAGATGACAAAATATCTGTAAAATAAGATTAAAGAATGAGGTTACCGGTCAATGAGATATGAGTTTTGATCTACAAACTTATGGAGAATTCTATCAGCTTAGCGTTAGGAATTTTTAGAATCATACAGAGTGGAAAACATTGCTAAAATAGCAATTTGAATTTTCTACTTGCATGATTTGTTTGTTTTAATTGAAGGAAGAAATGAATATGTTTTCAAAACCTATCGATCTTGGTAATTTTTCCCTAGCTATATGTGGTTGATATTTCTGTGAATCACTCACTCATCCAGCTTCAGAATTGTTTATTCTAAGTTCATCAGTGTTTGTTAGAGGAAGCTAAATGCCCTTTCATATTAGTATGATTTTAATGGAGTACTTTCTATCTCAATAAAGTTGTGTACATATAATGAAGCAAATTCTACAAGCATTAAAATATAGATTCTTTAAGGTTTAAGAGAAAAAAATAATAGGGTATCTAAAAAAGGGAATTCCCCACCTTCACATTCAGAGTCTTATCAAGTAAAAACATGATCAGTACAATGACCTTAAACTGATATTCCTGAGACATAAAAAATTGGGCATGATGAGGGAGTCATGTTTAAAAGGCTCAGTAGAATAAGTTCACGGAATGACGATATCTATGGGAAAAGTAAAGAAAGCTGTGTAGCCTTTAAAAAGGGGCTTTCAGATGGCTAACCCAGCAAAGTGGTAGATATAGTTAAGTGTATACATGGCTGACCCATTAACATCATTTTACAGATTTTAAGTAGTAACTAAAGTCACTTGACACACATGTTAATATGGGTCTGTGGCAGTGTAGTGTTCTGCAAGGAACCTGGGTTAGGAATTGGGACCTTGGGTCAAACCTTGTTTCTGCTACCAACATCTTCATTATTTTGGAAAAATCATGCTTGCTGAGCCTTGGGCTTCTCTTTTGTAATATTTGGAGGTTGAATTAAATTGTCTCTGATGACCTGCTTAAGCAGAACATCCTTTGTCTTTGAAGAATTGACTTTTTCTTTTTTTTTTTTTTTTTTTTTTTTGAGACGGAGTCTCGCTCTGTCGCCCAGGCTGGAGTGCAGTGGCACGATCTTGGCTCACTGCAAGCTCTGCCTCCCAGGTTCAAGCGATTCTCCTTCCTCAACCTTCTGAGTAGCTGGGACTATAGGTGTCCACCATCACATTCAGCTAATTTTTGTATTTTTAGTAGAGATGGGGTTTCACTGTGTTGGCCAGGATGGTCAAGAACTGACTTTGAATTGATGCAGGATCTCTCTCAGTCAGTCTGCCAGCTGGGGACCTCCACAGCCAGCGACGTTCCCACCCAGAGCCTCACTCAGCCCTGGGCCTGCCGTAGGAGGCACCCCATCCACTCGGCCCACTGGACCATGCCTGGTTTGCACACCAGCCCAGATCCTGTGGCTGCTGTGAGTGTGTGCTCAGCTGCCAATGGGAGGCGGTACGTGAGCAAGTGAGTGCAGGGTCCAGCCAGCTGTTCTGAGTGCCAGCACAGACTTGGGCTCCATGCGGGGCTTGCAGCTGGACCAGGTGTGTTACAAACCACTCCGGCGGTAGACTGGCATCATGAACACAGTGGTGTCCAGGCAGCAGTGCCCACAACCCTGAAGCCCCAGAGGGGATGTTACAGCATGCTGATTAGCTCTTTTAGTCCTACTGTCTGCAGCCCAGTGGACAGCAGCGTGTTAACAGCTCTGTCAGCCCCTTGCCTCACTCTGGCTCATGGCTCCAGGGCTGGTTCAGGCTTGCTGCTGCTTCCCATCACATGGAGTCACTACCCTTTGCCAGCAGAGGGCAGAGGACCACAGTTGTTGCAGCCTTTGGTGTACCCGTGTTCAGTGGATCCTGAGTTCTGGTCCTGCATCCAAGAGCAAGATCATGCTGACAATTGAAGGGTGAGGAGGGTGGAGAAAATATTTATTGATGGTAAAACAGCTTTCACTGGAGAGGGGATGCAAGGGTGGTCCTCTACCCAACGTTGGGTGGTTTCTCTCCATGTGGCTAGGTCCAGGGCTTTTATGGGCTCAGAATAGGAAGTGTGTGCTGATTGGTTTGTGAGTATGCAAAAAAAGGCTCAAACAAAGGCACCACTTAGAGGTGGGCACAACAGTGTAAAAAACCAATTAGGAAAGGGTAGGTGTATGTAAAATATGTGAAGGGTCGGGTTCAATCAGAGAAAAGCACGCAAAACAGGAAGACAGGTTTTCAAACCAGTCCATGGATTTACCCCGGGACTTGTAGCTAGGCTTTAAACTGTCTTTGACTTGAAGGTCAGGTTTCACCGGGAACCCATCCCTGTCTACTTAGGGTTCATCTGCTTCCTGCCGCCATTACAATGAACTAACAAGGTCCAACCCAGTGCTGCAAAAGTAAAGTGAGAAAAACAGTAAATTTATCTATATTATAGAAATCCACAAGTGGACAGAGTTTTCAGTGTTGTTAATTGTCAATTATAAAGTCATAAAAGAGGCCATTTATGCTAAGGGAGGAAAAAAGAGGGAAAGATGGTACTAGTACCCCTGCCTATAGCCTCTGAAAATTCACACATCATAGTGCTTTAAATGTTTTCTATTAATAGCAACAGTGAAACACTCACAATACTGTAATCATTCCTGAGTCACATAGATCAGAGTAAGTATTTAAACACACAATTCTCAATGAAATTAACTAGTAGAAAGATGAGATTTGAGACATGAAAGCATATTTTCCCATTTCCTAGTTTCATATGACTATAGTGTTGAATGCTGCTAACAGTTCAGTAAAATAAAAATAAACAAGGAACTCTGAGCCTTAGTAGGTTCATTGTCAACCTTCAGAAAAGCACTTTGTCCTACCGTCATCCCTAAATTGCTTAGTTGAGAATACATTCTGCAAGTATAGCTTGAGACATAAAGTTCTAATTGTTTTATGTCAGAGATAGCCTTTACTGTGGAAAGATTTCTTATTTGAATAGACTGAAAAAAGTAGGCCTAAAAACTATAATAATAGGATCATACTCCTTCATAGTTTTCCAAGCACTCTGACTTTAATCAACAACCCTATGAAGTAGGCAGAGCAGGTTATCTTTCCTCACTTTTTTCAGTAGGGAGAGGTTAAGTTTATGTGACTTTCCCAAGGTCAAAAAGCTTATAAGCTCCCAAGCCAGCTAGAGTGGCATCATGACTGTTCTGTCTATTCATTCCCTCCTCGGATTCCTGGCATCTGTTCTACATTCCCCATGAAACAATTTTCAGGTTCAGATAGGACATGTCCTCCCTTTTGAGTACCCACGGCACTGCGTATTTTATCTATATGCATGTGTGTTTTGTCAGTTACTACGCCTTAGGACTGGATCCTGCTCATTTTTTAGCACTCAGCTTTGTGTCCTGCATATCTTGGTATAAAGGAAATAGTGATAGAATTGATTTCTGATTCAAATGCCATGCCTCATTCCAGTTCACCACACTGACTCTAATCTAGTTGGACGTCATCTAGCATATTTCTGGAACATTCCACAAAAGCCATAGCCAATGGTGTATTTTTCAGCTGCCATTTTTATCAAGATAGTGAATTAATTATACAACTTGAACGTAAAGAGCATCTAGTTCCTTAATTTGCTATATATCAGAATTATTTAAAATCCTGTTACTACCATCATATATTATGGAATACAGAAGACATAGCAAAGAATCTAGTTAATTTAATTCCCTTAGGCTGTCAGAGTTTTAGAACTGCAAAGAACCTAGACAGTCTTATCCAACTTCTCCTTTCATAGATGAAAAAGTGAGAATAAAGATGAAGCTTAGAGACTTATTCAAGGTCACACAGCTTTTTAGTGGCAGACCAGCAACGACCCATCTTCAGACCACCTTTCCATGCAGGAACTGTGACTTTATTAGTTTTAAAAATATTGGACTTCTACTTACATATTTCTCATACAAATTCCTCATCTGTAATAAATGAAACTGCCATATATGTAAGTGGCCCAGGAACTAGTTGAAGTTTTTAAAAATGTATGCCTTATGAAGACTGGTTATCAAATATCTGTTTTTAGCATCCTATACTCTGCACATGGTAAATACAACTTCTATACTTCGCTCTTCAGACCACAGCCCTAATTCTCATTTTCTTGTCTTTATCATATTAGAACTACTGAGCAGATTTCCAAAAACAATCCGCAAAATGAAGTTAGAGGGATAGAAGGAGGACAATCTGAAAAATATGAAGTGATTAAAAAACATTGTTCTAGCTAGTTGTTCACATGCAAAAAAAATTTTAAAACCCAATTAGAAATAAAAGTCATAGAAAATGTGAACATATTGTGTTCCTTAAATAACCAGATGTTCTTTCCTTCCTGAAGGCAGTAAGGGCTAGGAAAAAAGGTTTAAAACTATTGTTTTAAGTTAACTGTGAATTTTGCAAATCTGTTTTTACCCTTTAGCAAATAAAATTCTAATACAGAAACATAAGCAAAGTAATTTTCATTTTTTGGTGTTCTCTTATTTGTGTTGTGTGTTGAAGTGTTAACCTTATCATAAAGACTTATTACAAATGAAATACAGTACATGGATTACCATTTTAGATTATGCAGTAAGAATTTGACAGCTACCGTTTGTTTTGAAGACTAGAATATTCGGGAAAAAATATTTCGAGTAACTTTGCAAGCAGTCCTTTTAGCATTAACTGTTACTGTTTATAGAAGAAAATTTCTAGAAATAAGACAATTTAATTTCATAGTCATTCTTGTACACAGAAACACACTATAAAAATATAATGTACAATGTACAATGCTTGGCCAGTTCTGATTTGGTTCTTGTTTGGGGTTATATTAAATTTTGTCTTTTTAAATTATAAAAAGTCTGAATTTCAAATTTCAAATTGTATATAGGTACTTAAATTTTTACTCATTTAATTCCAAGAAATCTCACTATATGTACAACATTTTTGTCAATATCAAATAAATAACATTGGTAAAATGTCATATCAAAATTGAAAAGCAGTGGATGGATCTAAGCCTGCTGCCAGTCAGGTGGCAATTTTAGAAAATGTTCCTTAATGCCATTGTAATCTTTTTCTTTCTGAGCAATAAGGAATCTAAAAACCAAGTATAGTGACTCTTTGAGGATGATGCACTATATCCATTTATTTACTTTTCATAATGCTTCTAGCAGAGGGTCTATTCAGATTTTCTGGTATGTTACTAATCCAATTTTTTGTGATAATTTTATGTTACAGCAAGATTGTTTGCATTACTCCTATTTTCATTCTTTTTTTTTTTTTTTTCTGTCTTCCAAAACTGGAGCATTTCTTAGAAAACTGCCATTCTTTGAATTATTTGTTTTTGTGTTTATTCTGTTTGTGACATAACAAAAGCTGTTTTTTCTTTGTTTCTGAGATGTGTGACTATTATTTCCTTTTTCTTTTCTATCACTAAATCACAACCAGTTGGATGTTTATTACAGTTGATATTAGGTATTTAGTGACTAATTAGGTGTATTTTCACATCTGGTCAGAAATAAAGACTTTTTGACATAAATTAGCATTTTTAAAATAGTTAAGTTTTACTTCTGAGTAAATGCTGGCTCTAAAACAAAGATTTGTAAGGAATAATATGAAAATCTTTATTAAACCAGTATTTGAAATTTATTATTTATTGCTTTCAGACATTTCATAATATAGAATCATGTGTTTCTCAAAATACCTTAAGGTTTTCCTAGGGGCCTTAAATAATTTTCAATTAGTTTTATAGTATTTTGAATTCATTAATTTAACCAGTCCTTGTTGTGTATCTTCTGTGCACCAGGCTGGTTAAATCATGGTGATATAATGGTAAATAAAAAATATATATATGGCTCTTACCATAATATACAAATAAGCAAGAAAGTACTTACAGATTATGACGTGTTATAAAGGGTGCAAATAAGGTAATAATATGGCCAGGCGTGGTGGCTCACGCCTGTAATCCCAGCATTTTGGGAGGCAGAGGCAGGCAGATCACTTGACATCAGGAGTTTGAGATCAGCCTGGCCAACATGGCGAAACCCCGTCTCTATTAAAAATACAAAAATTAGCCAGGCGTGGTGGCAGGGGCCTGTAATCTCAGCTACTTGGGAGGCTGAGGCATGAGAATCACCTGAACTTGGGAGGTGGAGGTTGCAGTGAGCCAAGATTGTGCCACTGCACTCCAGCCTGGGTGACAGACCAAGACTCTGTCTAAATTTAAAAAATACATATATATATATATATATGTAAAATAAAATAATAAGTGAGGGTAGAATCTGGGCTGAGAGAAGACCTAATTTAGGTAGGTTGGTCAAAAAGCCCTTCTGAGGAGGTGCCATTTCAGGTGGCAGCTAATGGAGGAAAAGGAACCAACCAGGCAAAGAATAGAGAGGAGAACCTCCAGGAAAGGGAATAGCAAATGCAAAAGCTCCAAAGTGGAAAAGAGCTTAGGCTGTTGGTGAAACTGAAAGACCAGTATCACTGGAGCCAGGATCAGGGGAACCTGCCTGAGAGTGGTTGATGAGCTAGGAAGGGCTTCCTATTAGTTTGTTCTTCCTGTGCAGTCTTACCTGATGGATAAAAAGTAAACTCATTTTTAAGATCACAGTTTGAAATTTCAGAAAGATTATGGGATTCTTGGTGATTCTTGCCAATGATTAAGACATTCTCTTATTATAAACTACTTTTACTCTTGGCCAGAAGTTCAAAGTAGTCTTAAATGTATTTCTCCCTTGGTAAGCACACTCACTGATTCACACCTCTAGGCTGTCACATGGTCAGGCCAGTAAGTTATTGTTTGATTTAAGAAGACTGCGGCCACGACTCTGAATTCTTTCACTTTCATCTTTTAAGAAATAATCTTAGCTGCCTTCTGTATACCAGCAGTCTTGGTCAGTTTTGCTTTCATTTATGTCAACATCATGCTCCTCTGTGTAGTTGAACCCGAGGGAAGCAGACCATTCAATTTTCTCATCTACCAAACTGAGAGCTCCACTGCATCAGGTACTAGATCTCCAAGAGCACCAACCCAGTGTCTGCTGTATGAGAGAAGTTCATCCTGCTGTGTTTATTGGACAAGTCACTTCATTTCTTGAATGAGGAAACTGGACCGCATAATCTAAATGGACCCTTTGGAGTCTGTTTTAGCAAGATTCAGTTCAGTTTAACAGACACCACTGCAGAAAGAATAATCAATTCAGACTTAAATGGTCAGAAAGTTTCTTAGAGGAAAGAGGCATTCCAACTGGGCTTTGAAGAATTTGCAGAGAGATATTATTGCTAGCTTGAGAAAACAGAGGAAGTGGAGTTCCTAGAAGTTGCTGAAGTAAGCAACCAGGCAGGGCCTGACCGTTCTTTATCCAGAGTCGCTCGGTGACCCCCTCAGAGACCCAAAGAATGACTATATCACCCTCAATACCCCTTGTATATTTGCAAACACTAATTATTAGAAGTCCATGAAATGTGTAAGGAGTCTTTAATAAAATTTTATTTGACATTAATTTATATAATAATGTTTCATGCTGTTATTCAACATAAATAT
Source organism: Theropithecus gelada (assembly GCF_003255815.1). Taxonomy (NCBI): domain Eukaryota; kingdom Metazoa; phylum Chordata; class Mammalia; order Primates; family Cercopithecidae; genus Theropithecus; species Theropithecus gelada. Next base: position 163,880,045 of record NC_037669.1, on the reverse strand, counting down.
TTTCTTTGTGTGAAAAGGATCTCATCCAGTGATTTTTATTTAGATTTATTGTGTGTAATAGTTGTTCATGGCAACAATGTTTGCTGAAAATAAGCATGTGTTTATTTAGATCTTTAAAGTCAGTGTGGAGAAGTTTAGAGGTTTTTATTTGGGGCAGCTTGAGAGAGCAATGAAACTTTGTGGAAATGATTGCTCGGCATGTTTTAGAAGGACAAGATTCATTTAGTGAAATACAACTTAATTCGTTAGAATGGTGATTTATTTTACATCACCTTTATTTATTACCTTAAATAACTAAAGAAGAGACTAAAATCCATGGGTTAACTTGTTCTCATTAAGCAAAGTTTTCCCAGTAAGCAAAGAAAAATCTACAAACCAATCTCCTTTTTATTTGATGTCTTACAAGTAAGGAAAATCTAGGTTATTGGAGAGAGATATTTATTTTAAATAGACTGCTTAACACTTTAAAGCTATCGGTCCTAGGCATGTGTGTTCAGAAAGTCTCTATGAAGCCCCAAATGGAAAAGTATTAAAATGCATTATAGCGAAATGATTGTGATATATCCCTGAGGTCAAGGAATCAAGTGGCTGCCCTCCTTTACAGCTGACTTGCTATTTTACCCCCAGGGAAATCATTTAACCTTTTGCTGCCTTAAATTCAGGTTCATTAATTGTTTTTTAAAGGGTGATGGGTGGCTGATAAGGCCTTAATTAGCCTATAATCTCTAAAAGTCATTTCCAGCTCTAAGTGCTGTGACTACCTAGCTAATCACTTATTTTTCTTATTATATATGAAATAGTTTGTTCAGAAAGGGACTTAGTGTTTCTGTGTCATCTTAATGTTATGATTTAAAGAAATTGAAAATTACAAATCATAAATTATGAAAAAAGATTATAAACTTAAAACTGACAGAACAGAAAAAAATCATCACTTTTTTAAATGTAGTAATTATGGTCACATAAATATTTTCTTTGCCTCTTAAGTATATTAACTCAGTAAATATAATATTGCTAATTTAAAATGTTAAGTATATTGATTTTAGGAAGAAATGTCAATACATTCAAGTAGTAAACTGTATAACTATAATAGTCAGTTACTTTATTTAAATACATGCTTTGACATTATATCTGTCCCCTCTCTCCAGAAAAACAAAACATTTTATCATGGAGAATTTTAAAGTATATTTCATCCAGTTCAAGCATGCATATGATTACCATATTGGGAATATGATTACCATATTGGGAAATGTAAGTTAGCTTTCCACACTGCAAGATTTTCCCTATACCTCAGTAGTGACTGGACCATTCACATGAACCTGGAGTGACCACTGCGTATGTGTGGGTGGGCCTCCAAGCTCCTCCAGACAGAGGCCACTATGGCACTATGAAGGAAGTTTGTCTCTAACATTTGATGCATGAATGTGGTCCTCATATGCTGATAGTGACACATTTTTCCAAGTGTCTTAATATGATTTGGAAAAGATCTTTATTTACTTATAGTTGTTTTTTATGGTTTTGAAGAGGAACTTTGTAGTTTCATTCCCCTACACCATGTCTTTCTCTAAAATACTCTTTTTATTCATTTAGCCAAAACATACTAAGCTCCTACTATGTACCAGTAGCATCCTGGAACCGTCTTTCAGAAGTCTTGGTTGAAACACGTAAAGATGTATGAATAGGATTTGTGGCAAGTGAGAATGAAGCAGGAAATTTTCCCTGACCCGTTCACAGTGGGAACTGGAGTGCCCTCTCTGGAGCTAGCTGGCTGCTTTGGCACCAACAGGGACAAACTCCACTCACTTGAACCCATTGCACTCAACCCTTTGCGGGAGGGAGCATGCAGATGAGCGGATGCAGGATCCAGGGTGAGTGCTTTTGGGCACCTGAAGGAGCACAACTCCATGCAGGCCCCACCCACTGCAGCATCTAGCAGGGAGTACCCATCCCCACCCCCAACCCTGAAGCCCCAGAAGGAGTGTTACAGTCAGCGCTCTTTTAGCTTTGCTGTATGCAGACAGCTTAAAAGTGTTAACAGCTCAGTGGAGGGTCAGTGTGACAGTCTTTCACATCCACACCTGTGGTATCTGAGCTGTTTTTGGTGAGCTCTTGTTTGGCATCCGGAAGAATCAGGTCACGTGGCTGAATTGAAGGGTGATGAATGCAGAGGATTTTATTGCTGATGAAAGTGGCTCTCAGTGGGAAGGGGAGCTGAGAAGGGGATGGAGCAGGAAGATGATCTTCCCCTGGAGTCCGGCAGTCCAAACTCTGAAGTCAAGCTCGTGTTTGACGTCAAACCATAGTCTCCAATGTCTAGCCCCTTCTCCTCTTCTCTTCTTCTCCCCTCTCTGCTGGCAGAGCCTGGGGTTTTTATGGGTACAGGGTTTTTTATTGGCACAGGATGGGGGGTGGGGCAGGCCATGGGTGGTTTTGGAAAAAGCAACTTTCCAGCAGGAAAACAGGGATGTAAAGTTCTCACTTTGGGCCACAGTTCCAGGTTCAAGGATGGGTCCCTCACCAGGGACCTGCCCTCTTCTGCCCAGAATTTCCCGGCCTCCAGTCCCTATCAACAGGAATAACCACTTGGCTGATTGCTCATCCTCCTTTAAGTCTTCAGATCCAGGCTTCTCAGTGAAGTTTACCCTAATCACTCTGCAGACCACCCTGCCCCCATCTCTATAGTAGGTAGTTTACTGATGTGTTGTATTATTTTCTATTGTCTGTCTTTCCCTGACATTATATCAACTCCATGAAGACAATGTTTTTTGTCTGTTTGATTGCTTGATATTTCCAGGGTACCTACAATAATGAATAAATGGATGGGATGAATAGTGACTAATTACCTCCAACTAAGCCCTCAAATTTCTCTTCCGGAGAAGTCGATGTTCATTGCAATTCAGTTCAGCAAGTGTTTATTGCCTCCATTGTCCTAGGTACTGGTGATATAATGAATTAGGGAGACATAGCTGTTCCTCACAAAGCTTTCCATGTAATGCCGTGGTATGCAAAAGAAGCACGTTAGGAAGCTTGTTAAAAACACATATTCCCAGATATTCTAATGTAAATAGATCTGTGATAGGACCCAGAACTCTGTATTTGCTGATGGCCGTGGAGAACACTTAAAGAAACAGATACTAGACTGAGAACAAGGTTACTACACAGATTGAAAGCCAAACACCTAAAAAAACCCAGAAGCCTAGACTCTAAACCAGTAAGTGTACGTGCACAGTGACTATACAAAGATAATCCAAAGGAGTGCAAGAAAAAAATAATGAAACTTCTGTTTATATTCTTTTTTTTCCAAAAGGAGTAACGCTTATTAAGTTTTACTATTTAGTGTACAGAAACAGTGGTTCCTTCACATGCCACGTTTGTCAGCCAATCATGAGAGATCACCTCTGAGGTCTCTTAAGGGAAAGGGGACTTCAGCATACAAAGGGATTGAAAGTGCCCCGTTACTTCTCCACTTGATTTTATGCCTGTCTTATTGCTGTCCCCATGTCCCCAGTTAAGTGGGTTACATTATCTTAAATGATGGGCATATTTACAATACCTGAGAGATGTCAGGAGCCATGAACAACTATTGTGGATTCACTAGATATCTCCAGCTAATACACTTAAGAGAATTGCTAAATAGAATTTCTTTTTTTTAAAAAAAGTGTACTTCAAGTTTGTTTACCTTTGTGGTGGTGACAAATAATTGTCAGTACTATGGTACCATGCAAAATATTTTAAAAACATAAACAATTTATCTCTTCAAGGTAATGGTAACATTTTAATAATGAAAGTAAGAGCTTTTTCAAAGAAATTCATGATGTGGATAATTTGGAAATGTTTTATCTATTTGTGATGTTCTTAACAAAGATAATTTAAGTGTGTCACTTATTAAAAATTCTCAAAGAACACCTAAAAGTTACAGAATCATAATTTCTCACATGGTTAATAATCTTCCAGATTAAGAGATAAGTCAAGTTAGAAATTGTTTTAAATACAGAAACACAACACCTTTCACTTAGGTTTTTAGACGAGTTTATTAACATTAAGGAATATAGAAATTTTATTAGCCAGATTTTAACAAAAACCTTGGCATAATGGTGGGTTACAAAATGAATACCATACTTTACCAAGGGCAGCCAACGATCTCTTTTTTTCATTCATATCTATGTCTCTTTATGAGGTAGCTTTTTCCAGAGTATCAGTTTCAAAAACTTACCTTCACAAAGCATGCAACAAAAGTTTTCAAAAAGTACAGAAGCATACTGAATCACGTCACTACTGTTAAAAAACATACCACTGTAGGCCGGGCGCGGTGGCTCACCAGCACTTTGGCAGGCCGAGGCGGGCAGATCACAAGGTCAGGAGATCGAGACCATCCTGGCGAACACGGTGAACCCCGCCTCTACTGAAAAAATATACAAAAAATTAGCTGGGTGTGGTGGCGGGTGCCTGTAGTCCCAGCTACTCGGGAGGCTGAGGCAGAAGAATGGTGTGACCCCGGCGGGAGGAGCTTGCTGTGAGCTGAGATCGAGCCACTGCACTCCAGCCTGGGTGACAGAGCGAGACTCTATCTCCAAAAAAAAGAAAAGAAAAAAAAAAAAAAAAAAAAAAACACTGTAAGTAAACTTATGAAAATTAATTTAAATCTAGCTTAATTCATTTCTATCTCATTTAAATACTCTTATACATATGTTTTCTAATATACAAAATAGGTTAGTACAAGTAGTGCATGCATATGATTTATAAATAAATAAATATAATATACACATATCAAGGTGCCAGTCCCCTCAATTTTTTAGAGTAAAGGAATAATCAAAGAGGTTGAAGGACCCCTGCTGTATACCAGTGGCCACTGAAAACTGATATGGGTGATTCTGATGCTTAGCTAGGATGAGAGTCTTGAGGCTGGCTCCCAGCACACACATGGTTCTGTAGTCCCAGAGACACACCCATTAGCAGGGGCAAGTTGAGAAGACACAGGGTCTAATTTATGCTTATGATGAGGGAGTTCTCCCAAATTCCTCTGGTAAACTTGATACTTTTTATATCTCCTAAGGTCTTGAGTTTCACTGAGAAATATGTCTATCGCATCCTAGTTTTCAAACTGTGTTCTGGTAACATGGGCGCGTACACTTTTTCTAGATCTGATGTTTAAAAATAAGTCATTTTAAACATTCAGTTATAGGACTATTCTGTATTTTGTAATTTCATTACAGCATGTTAAAACTCTAGAGATCATGTAATAATACTCTCGTTTCCTCCTGAAGCCTGATGAGGGTGCAGTGAAATACCCAGAGTCATCCAGAATTCAATCACAGAGCCAAGAGCTAGCCCCCTGGCTCCTGTTCCCACCTTGGAGCTATCTGTCTTCTTCCTTCTTCTTGCCCTTGCCCTTCTTGCAGATTCCTAATGCAAAATGTTCTTATTACTCCCACACTCACTATTTCTTCCAGTTCTGAATGACCACATTCCTACTAACAAGAAAGTTAATAGGAGCTCTTTGGTCTTCTGTAAGGAACACACAATAATGCATTTCAACTCTATTACCCTTCCAACAGTAGTGTTTACTTCTGACTTCTCATTCTTTCATGGTTGGAATACCGAGTTTGAAAATTGATATACTGTTAATTAGTTTCCCAAGGCCTGCCTACAGGTTTCCAAAGAGTAAAGCCCAATGAGATTGATGGGAGAAACAATAATAATAATAATTACTATTCTATAATGAAGTTGATCTTTGAGGTTTTTTTCTTGAACCATGTGCCACCCATGTGAAAGACAGTAAGAAAAAAGTAATAACAGAAAATGAGAGGAAACCTGTCAAAAGAGCCAGTTCAAAGGATTAGAGTGACAGTGTGAACTGGAGGGGAGGTGAGAAGAAAACAGCATGAGATTTTCATGTGAGAATATGAATATATGAGACTCACATATTCTCACCTTGAGCAACTTCTTGAGAATAAAATGTGTGTGTCTACTATAATGATCGTTTTGTTTCATTGTTATAGGGTATTAATGAGGTTGACCAACTGCTATAACAAATGAAACCCAGTGTTTCCTTGGCTTAAGGCAGTAGATGTTTAGTTTTCACGTGAGCAAGAATCCATTGTAGTTTGGACTGGGGTGTCTCAGGCTAACACAGTTCTGCAGGTTTCTGCCAGCTCTGTTAACTTCAACTTTGACCTTCCATTGTTGTCCTATACATTGACATTGCCAGCAGGGTGTAAAAATAGCATGACGGTTCATGCATGGGAGGTTTTATGATCAGGGATGCAGGTGGCATGTGTCACTTTCATTCACATACCATTGGCTAGAACTCAGTCCTGTGACTCCACCTAATCACATGAGTCTTTACAAAACATAGAGCTATGTGCACGGAAAGAAGAAGAAGCAGATTTGGTGAGCAGCCAGTCTCTCTCTCTAAAATGGAAATGTTCTGGTTCTTTTACCTCTTGGGCTCATTGAGAGGGCTCTCTCTAAGGGAAAGACTAAAAGTTACAATGGGAAGCTTGTGACCTTCAATCTTACATCCTGAGAAATCTGATTTTGCTAATGCTGTCAGAAAAGCCAAGTCATCTCTCAGACGCAGATCCAAACTGAGCTTGCAAGGCTGATATGTAAAGCCAGCATGTCTCTTTCTCAGTCTGCGGTGGGGCCTAGAGCAGCAACAAGACTGACATCCATCCTCATGTCCCCATGTTGATACCATTCACTTTTGGTGGCAGGCTGTTAGGATCTAGATGTTTGTGTTTCCCAAAATTCATATGTTGAAATCTTAACTCCCTCAAGATGATGATATTAGGAGGTGGGGCCTTTGTGAGGTAATTAGGTCATGAGGGCCTTGCCCTCATAGTTGGGATTAGTACCTCTGTAAAAGAAACCCCAGAAAGCTAGCTCACCCCTTCCACCACGTAAGGAAACAGTGAGAAGGCACTGTCTATGAACCAAGGAACCAGCCCTTACCAGACACCAGCTCTGCTGGCACCTTCTTCCTGGAATTGTGAGAAATAAATTTATTCTGTTTATAAGCCACTCAGTTTATGGTATTTTGTTATAACATCCAAACAGACTAAGACACAGACATGGGAGACCACATCATTATCAGATCACTTACAATGAGGAAAAAAACAAGTTATGTAACTCCATATGACCAACATACTGTAAACCTATGTGGAAAACCCAATCAGAATCATAGATGTCCATGGAGTACCTGGTATCAGGTAGATGCAGATGGGAAGGCATATTTAGTGAAACCGGACTCCGAGACTCTAACATACCTACTTCACAGTAAGGGTAGTTTTACTGGGGTCCTGGAAATTACACAGTCCATTACCCACTAACTCAGGCCATCTCCCACTGGCTCTGCCCATATGTTGACTCTTCTCTGCCTCCTTGGCAGGCCGCTTTTGATTGACATCTTATTTCGTTAGATATATATTAAACATGTAAAGGATATAATCAAGTCTTGCTAACCTGGAAACCACCTAGTTATGGGGGGTTTGTTTGTTTGTTTGTTTGTTTGTTTGTTCGTAGAGACAGAGTCTTACTCTGTGGCCCAGGCTGGAGGGCAGTGGCACAATCATAGTTCAGGGCGACCTTGAATTCCTGGGCTCAAGTGGTCCTCCCCATAAACTCCCGAGTAGCTGGGACTACAGCCACCACACCTGGCTAATTTTTTTTACTCTTTTGTAGAGACGGGTTCTTGCTTTGTTTCTTAGGCAGGTCTCAAACTGACCTCAGTGATCTTTCTGCCTCAGCCTCCCAAAGTGTTGAGATTACAGGCGTAAACCACCATGCCCAGCTACCCAGATTTTTGAGGAAGGCTTTGTATACCTTTTCTCAGAGGCAAATAGGGTTAATTTTGGAATTTGACTCATTCACAATTCTTAGATGCACCTCAGATTTACTTCTCATTATTATTAAAATTGGTTTCTGAAGACGCAAATTGGAAATAATTGCTCCCCCCCCCGCCCCCCACCGCTCACCTTGTTAGGGATACTGACACTTTAACATCTTTTTACTGCATGGTTGCTTCAGTAAATTAAGAGTTCAGTTTTCAGGTTATCTCTGCACACTACTAGTTTTCACCTTTTTGACAGCCCCTTCAAGTTTATCTTCAGTAGTGTTTACTGAAAGTGTGTTGCAGATACATGAATTGATAAAGCTGAAAGCCCTGTTTCACTAAATCATCAGCCCAAAGTCTGTCCATCATCATGTTAAAAGTTGGAGTTGTTAGTGACTTGATTCTTTCTGGACTTTTCTTGAGGTTCTTATTGCAATATAAGTGCCTTATTCATCAATTCTCTTTTTTCTACAACAGCAATAAAAATAGAGAGTATTTCAGATTTATTCTACTGAAAGTGGGTATTGTATGAAGCCTGCATGGTTTGAGCTGCCTTTGAGGAACAGCACCAGGTGGGAAAATTTGCAGAAGGCAGAAAAGTGACAGGAATAGTTGCAGTGACTTTCATAAACCCAAGAAAGAGGTAAACCCTCTTCTTGCCAGCCATTATCTGGAGAAATCCAGCCAGATTTTCCTATAAAGGTTCTAATTGAATGTTTCTATTATATATTCCACTTATAAGAGAATTCACTGATGAGAATGTCAGCTATTAATTTGAGATCAACTACTTAATTTGCTTAATTAATAACATCTTATTTGAGCTCTCTTATTTGAACTTTCTTGTATTTGAGTTCCAGAGACTAACCAGCTGTGTAGTTTCAGTATTTGGAATAGCAGTGAACAAAAACTAAAACAATTCAGCATATATTTATGACATATTAATTCAGAAGGAGTTAACCTCTGATTAAACAAGGAGGAGAGATTTCAGTATCATAGAGGATACACAGTTCGATGCCCTAAAGGATTTCATCAGAGGATTTAATGTGTATTTACCTATGTATATGTTTTTAAAATTAAAATTAGTGTTATTTTTTACCAACTATTCCTTCTGATGTGGGAAAACAAACAGTGGAATAAAGGTAATATGAGCATTCTGTTTCCTTCTTTGCCTTTTTGTTTCTTTTCTTCTTTCTTCCTTCTTTTTTTTAATTAAATACAGTTTAACTTTGAGATTCTTGAAAACTGAAAACAGTAGATAACTTCGAGGAACTTTTAAGAAAGAGTATGAACAAGGCTTGATGGGTAATTAGCTGTAAACCATGAACAATTTGTTGCATTTCCCAAGTCTCCAACTGTTGATTGAGTTACTGGGAAAATATGCAGATTAGCAATTTCTTTTTTCTTTTTTCTTTTTTTTTTTTTTTTTTGAGATGGAGTTTCGCTCTTGTCATCCAGGCTAGAGTGCAGTGACACAATCTCAGCTCACTGCAACCTCCACCTCCCAGGTTCAAGCGATTCTCCTGCCTCAGCCTCCCAAGTAGCTGGGATTACAGGCACCTGCCACAATGACTGGCTAATTTTTTTTTTTTTTTTTTTTTTTTGAGACAGAGTCTACTCTGTTGCCTGGGCTGGAGTGCAGTGGCACAATCTCTGCTCACTGCAAGCTCCGCCTCCCAGGTTCACGCCATTCTTCTGCCTCAGCCTCCTGAGTAGCTGGGACTACAGGCACCCGCCACCACGCCCGGCTAATTTTTTCTATTTTTAGTAGAGACAGGGTTTCACCGTGTTGGCCAGGATGGTCTGGATCTCCTGATCTCGTGATCCGCCCACCTCGGCCTCCCAAAGTGCTGGAATTACAGGCGTGAGCCACCAGGCTCAGCCAATTTTTGTATTTTTAGTAGAGACAGGGTTTCGCCATGTTGGCCAGACTAGTCTCGAACACCTGACCTCAGGTGATCCACCCATCTCGGTCTCCCAAGCAGATTAGCAAGTTTGCAGAGGGTTGCTGTGTATAAGAATAAGGTTGGATAATGAGTCAATTCTGACGAGGTTATGGGATCCCCAGGTAGAAATATCCAGAAGGTAATTGAGAATGTGTGCCTAGAGCTCTAAGAAGGGATCCGGACCAGAATTACAGACTTAGGACTCTTTGAGTATGAGTATTAATTATAGTTGAGGGAATGTAAGTGGTCCAGGAATGATATTTTGGGGAAATGAGATGTGAGCTAGGAAGAGAATCATAGGAAATGGTATCAAAGAGATGGTAGGGTCAAGAAGAAGGAGTACATGCAGAAGATTCAGAAGTGGGAAAACTGTAAGAAGACAGAATTATAATTGTCTAAGGGTAGATAATTCTAACAACATAGAAAATGGTGAGTGACAAAGGTTTTTGATAAATCAACAGAGATTTAAAATAAATGAGCCTGTTGAAAGTCGTTCACATATTTAGGGTACACATTGAAGGGGAAATTAAAGTGCTCTTTCAGAATGAAACAGCGACATAAAAAAAAATAAAGGTCAAGCAATAAGATTATAGAGGGTTTAGAAAAAGGAAGGGAGAAGTGAAAATAGTGAGGACTCTTGGGGTGAAAATAAATGAGCAACATAGTGCTGTTGATAACAAAGGAATGACTATTTTCAAACCCACTTTAGCATTTCCCAATCAGATATTTGTTAAAGTAATATGTTCAATTTTTTATTCTTAATTTTGAGAGATGTGGAAAATTATGAAGTATTATTATCAATGTCATATACTTGAAACTTGTATTATTTATTCCATTTTCATGAACCTTTATGGTATGTTTAGCCAGAAGAGGTTCGAAGATAGAACTGGGTTCAGTTCCTGGCTGTTTCCTTACCATCTCATGTAACTTTGGCTAAACTACTAACTATTCCAAACCTCTTTCTTTTTTTTTTTTTTTTAAATTTATTTATTATTATTATTATACTTTAAGTTCTAGGGTACATGTGCATAACGTGCAGGTTTGTTACATATGTATACTTGTGCCATGTTGCCATGCTGCACCCATCAACTCATCAGCACCCATCATCTCGTCATTTACATCAGGTATAACTCCCAATGCAATCCCTCTCCCCTCCCCCCTCCCCATGATTGGCCCCGGTGTGTGATGTTCCCCTTCCCGAGTCCAAGTGATCTCATTGTTCAGTTCCCACCTATGAGTGAGAACATGCAGTGTTTGGTTTTCTGTTCTTGTGATAGTTTGCTAAGAATGATGGTTTCCAGCTGCATCCATGTCCCTACAAAGGACACAAACTCATCCTTTTTTATGACTGCATAGTATTCCATGGTGTATATGTGCCACATTTTCTTAATCCAGTCTGCCACTGATGGACATGTGGGTTGATTCCAAGTCTTTGCTATTGTGAATAGTGCCGCAATAAACATACGTGTGCATGTGTCTTTATAGCAGCATGATTTATAATCCTTTGGGTATATACCCATTAATGGGATGGCTGGGTCATATGGTACATCTAGTTCTAGATCCTTGAGGAATCGTCATACTGTTTTCCATAATGGTTGAACTAGTTTACAATCCCACCAACAGTGTAAAAGTGTTCCTATTTCTCCACATCCTCTCCAGCACCTGTTGTTTCCTGACTTTTTAATGATCACCATTCTAACTGGTGTGAGATGGTATCTCATTGTGGTTTTGATTTGCATTTCTCTGATGGCCAGTGATGATGAGCATTTTTTCATGTGTCTGTTGGCTGTATGAATGTCTTCTTTTAAGAAATGTCTGTTCATATCCTTTGCCCACTTTTTGATGGGGTTGTTTGTTTTTTTCTTGTAAATTTGTTTGAGTTCTTTGTAGGTTCTGGATATTAGCCCTTTGTCAGATGAGTAGATTGCAAAAATTTTCTCCCATTCTGTAGGTTGCCTGTTCACTCTGATGGTAGTTTCTTTTGCTGTGCAGAAGCTCTTTAGTTTAATGAGATCCCATTTGTCAATTTTGGCTTTTGCTGCCATTGCTTTTGGTGTTTTAGACATGAAGTCTTTGCCCATGCCTATGTCCTGAATGGTACTACTTAGGTTTTCCTCTAGGGTTTTTATGGTATTAGGTCTAACATTTAAGTCTCTAATCCATCTTGAATTAATTTTCGTATAAGGAGTAAGGAAAGGATCCAGTTTCAGCTTTCTACTTATGGCTAGCCAATTTTCCCAGCACCATTTATTAAATAGGGAATCCTTTCCCCATTTCTTGTTTCTCTCAGGTTTGTCAAAGATCAGATGGCTGTAGATGTGGTATTATTTCGGAGGACTCTGTTCTGTTCCATTGGTCTATATCTCTGTTTTGGTACCAGTACCATGCTGTTTTGGTTACTGTAGCCTTGTAGTATAGTTTGAAGTCAGGTAGCGTGATGCCTCCAGCTTTGTTCTTTTGACTTAGGATTGTCTTGGAGATGCGGGCTCTTTTTTGATTCCATATGAACTTTAGAACAGTTTTTTCCAATTCTGTGAAGAAACTCATTGGTAGCTTGCCAAACCTCTTTCTTTACCTATTAAATGGTAGTGAGTTTTTTGGTGAAAAATGTAGGACTGAGATAATATTTGTAAAGGAACTAATGTGATCTGGCACCTACTTGGTAGCAGTAAATAATAACTGATGTTATATGTTTTTTCCATGAGAGGAAGAAGACTACATGGGGTTGACTTCATTTGTGGCATGTTTAAGCTGCGGTTTATTTCATTAAATTTTCTGCTTAATTGATGCCTCATAAATGAGCTAATTCTTTCTTAAACCTTGTCTAAGTTTCCAGTTAAATAAAACAACTCCTAAATAATTTAATAGTACAGTGTATCATTTGTTGATTTTTTAAAAATTGTCTATTGCTTTTTATGTACTTGTACAACAGATAAAGTTTGAAAATTCTAGATATCATTAATCATTAAGTAGTACAGTCTAGAAAAATAAGTCACAGTGTAACAGGCTGATGAGATCGCTAAGAATCACAACAGCAGTAAGTTCATTCTTTCTTCACTAAGCTGCACCTCTCCTCTCCATAACTCTCTCCCAACGACACAAATGTTGTAAATGCCTATTCATCCTTCAGATTACCATTCCATTGTGACTTCTTCTGATGAGGTTCCCTTTATAGGTGATATTTCCCTTTTCTCTAGCTGCCTTTAAGATTTTTCCTTTCACATTGGCCTTGGAAAGTCTAATGACTGTGTGTTGCACATGGTCGTCTTGTATAGTAACCACATGAACTGAATTAAAAACAAAACCATATGATCATCTCAATAGATGCAGAAAAATCTTTTGGTAAAATCCAACATCCTTTCATGATAAAAACCCTCGAGAAGCTAGGCATTGAAGGAACATACCTCAAAATAATGAGTCATCTATGACAAACCCACAGCCAACATCATACTGAACAGGCAAAACCTAGAAGCATTCCCGTTAAGAACTGGAAGTAGATAAGGTTGCCCATTCTTACCACTCCTATTCAACATAGTACTGGAAGTCCTAGCTAAAGCAGTCAGGAAAGAGAATGGAATAAAAGGCTTCCAAGTAGGAAAAGAGGTAGTCAGAGTATCTCTCTGCTCTGGCAATATGGTTCTATACCCAGAAAACCCTTAAAGACTCCACCAAAAGTCTCCTAGACCTGATAAACAACGTCAGTAAAGTTTCAGGATACAAAATCCGTGTACAAAGATCAGTAGTATGTCTGTACACCAATTTAAGCTGAGAATGAAATCAAGAATGTAATCTCCTTTACCATAGCCACACACAAAAAAAGTATCTAGGAGTACATCTTACCAAGGAGATGAAAGGTCTCTACAAGGAGAACTACAAAACACTGCTGAAAGAAATCATAGATGACAAAAGCAAATGGAAAAACATTCCAGGCTATGGATTGGAAGAATCAATACCATTAAAATGTCCTACTGCCCAAAGCAATCTACAGATTCAAAACTGCTATTTCTATCAAATTCCCAATTCCATTTTTCACAGAATTAGAAAAAACTATTCTAAAATTCATATGAAACTGAAAAAGAGCCCAAATAGTCAAAGCAATCCAAACAAAAAGGACAAAGCTGGAGATGCACATTACCTGACTTCAAACTATACTACAAGGCCACAGTAAGCAAAACAGCATAGTACTGGTACAAAAACAAACACATAGACCAATAGAACAGAATAGAGAACTCAGAAATAAGACCACACACCTACAGCCAACTGATATTTGACAAAGCTGACAAAAATAAGCAATGGGGAAAAGACTCTCTGTTCAATAAATGGTGCTGGGAAAACTGGCTAACTATATGCAGAAGAATGAAACTGGACTCCTACTTCTCACCATATACAATTACCTCAAGATAAATCGAAGACTTAAAAGTAAGACCTCAGCCTATAAAAATCCTAGGAAAAAAACTAGGAAATCTTCTTCTGGACATCAGCCTTGGCAGATCATTTATGACTAAGTCCTCAAAAGCAACTGTAACAAAAACTGACAAGTGAGAATTCATTAAACTAAAGCGCTCTGCACAGCAAAAGAAACTATCAACAGAGTAGACAACCTACAGAATGGGAGAAAATATTTGCAAACTTTGCATAACGGGAGAATGCTCACTTACAGTGAAGTAAATGAGCATTCTACTTACTTCACTGTAAGTCTACTTCTTGTCTGCTTCTGAAGAGCTTAGTCTTCCTGTGCTGACTCCTGTGAGAGGGTTTCCATTGCTGCAGGACTGATAGCAGAGAGATTTGATATCCAAAATGTTTAAGGGACTTAAATCAAGGGGGAAAAAAACACTAAAAAGTAGGCAGAGGATATGAACAGACAGTTCTCAAAAGAAAACATACAGGTGTCCAACAAACAGATGAAAAAATGCTCAACATCACTGATCATCAGAGATGCAAATAAAATCTGTAGTGAGATACCATCTTACACCAGTCAGGATGACTATTATTAAAAAGTTGAAAAATAACAAATGTTGGTGAGGCTGCAGAGTAAAGGGAACTCTTATATGTTGATGGGAATGTAAATTAGTTCAGCCACTATGGAAAGCAGTTTGGAGATTTCTCGAACTAAAAATAGAACTACCATTCAACCCAGCAATCCCATTACTGGGTATATGCCGAAAGGAAAATTAATCATTCTAAGTAAAAGATACATACATGCTTATGTTAATTGCAACACTATTCACAACAGCAAATATATGGAATAAACCTAGGAGCCCATCAGTGTTGGACTGGATGAAGAAAATGTGGTACATATACACCATGGAACGCTATGCAGCCATAATTCTTAATTAAAAGCCATCATTCTTTTAATGAAACTATGTCCTTTACAGCAACATAGATGTAGCTGGAGGCCATCATCCTAAGTGAGTTAACACAGAAACAAAACAAAATTATCACATGTTCTCGCTTAATAATAGGAGCTATATCTTGAGTTCAACTGACCTAAACCCAGAAACAGGAGACTAGGGACTCCAGAAGGAAGGAGGGAGGGAGGGGGACAAGACCCATAAAACTTCCGGTTGGGTACTGTGTTCACCATGTGGGTGATGGGATTAATAGAAACCCAAACCTTTGTATGAGGCAATATACCCTTGTAACAAACCTGTACATGTACCCCATGAATCTAAAATAAAAGTTGAAATTTAAAAATAAATAAATTCTGGCTGCAAACTAAGAAAGTTCAGCTACCTCTTAAAACAATCAAGTAATCTGTGGACAACTCTACTTACGGTATAGACCATTACAAATTTCTCTGCTATCGGCAGTCCCACAGCAATAGAAACCCTCTCAGAGGAATTAGCACAGAAGGAGTAGGCTCTTCAGAAGTAGACAATGTACTTCACTGTTTGTGAGCATTCTCCCTTCATTCTCCCCACTGACCCCTCCTGGACTTCTCATTCATTCAGGTGAGGTATGGATGCTATCTGGGCCAAAATTTATGCATCTAAATATACCCCAATCCTAAGTGTTACTCCTATCCAGGGCTGGCTGGCATTCATCTGGTTTTGCAGCTTATAATAGTTACTAAAATGTTGAAGTACTTATATGTAAGTAGGTAAAGAAATTCAGTATCAGAGGAGCTAAATCCTGGTATGGCAGGGGCTTTCCAGGCATTTCTTCCTGGATCCCTGTAAGTCCTGATGGTAGCTGCCTATACTAAACCAGTTGTTTTATGTTTTGACTACTACCCCTGAACATATTCATGTAGTAGTAAAAGAGTTAATAAACTAGTATGGTAGTATCCATAAGACTAAACCTTCCCAAGAGGAAAGCTGTTCTCCAAAATCATCTTTCAATTTTCTGGAGAAAGGCGTCAAGCCCCTAAATGGTCTCTTGATGGAATTTAAGGGGTCTGGTAACTTGGATGGGAAAAATTTACATCTTTATTTTCATTAAGCCCTTATTGAAATTTATATTTTCTTCAAATATGGGTAAAGGCAACAAACTACAGTATTATTAGCAGTATCTGAAACATTGTCACTAATAACAGAGTTTTCATATCAGAATACAGCTCATGAAGGTATCTTGAAATACTATTTACATTCATTACTACTTTAAAATTATAGTAATGATCATACTAGCCACTGTATCTTGTCATATAATCATTAATATAAAAGCACATGTGAGTATATTACAACTTTGTTTAGTATTCTGATTACTATTTTTATTATGTTTTCTTTATTACCCTATATACTTTTATGCATTTTTTAAAATATTATTCCAGAAAGGAGACCAAAATCTTTACCAGAAAGCAGAGGATTCCATAGCATAAAAAATGTTAAGAACACATAGCATAGATATTATGTAAGCAGCATGTAATTGGTTTTCCAATCATTATTATTAAAGTAGTTCGTTTTAAGACTGAGCTGTATCAAAGATCATTGATTAAAAGTATTTTACAACACTATCTGCTATTTAGAGAAATTCACATCTAAGATTAGTGTTCTTTTTTAAAATGACACATGGAATCTAGAATAAGGTAGTCCAAAGGCGAAAGTCCATCTACATGGACTCTTCTCCATCGTCTTCTCTGTGGTCTAACTTGACATACTTTCTCCTACATAGATAACTACAACTCAAATCTATGTATTATTTATGTTTGCTTTGTGATTTCTCCCTTCACTTAGAAATTTCAAAGTTCGTATTTCACTTTTTACTAATAAGATTCACAGAAAAATACAGTGGAAGCAAATGACCTTGGTAAAAGTGGGTTTTTACAATAAATGAATTTTTAATTCCAAGATTTTTTTCATTGAAATTACTCCCCCAGTTGCATTAAAAGTGTAGCTGTGCAAAGCTTCCTTTTACCAGGCGTCATTGTTCAGGACCTTAGTTTTTGTTGCCTTGGCAATTCCGAAAGCAGGTGATGAAAGGAAAGAAGACAGGGAAAAGAAGATGGGAGAAAAATTTTCCAGATCAGAATTCTCAGTCCTGTTGGGTCACAGACTTACTCTTGGGGGTTCAAAAATTCTAACATTGTTTTTAAATTGCCTCTATTTTGATGGTTACTTGATTAAACTGTTCTAACATTTCTAAAAATAAAAATTTGCAGTGATAACTTTTATATCAGAATTTACCTCTGTTTCCCAAATTGGGATCTTTAGGAATATTTTTTGAGATCACTTTTTCCCTTTTTTTCTTTCATGAAGATTGGGAACCGCACTTAGGAACAGACAAATGGATTTCCGTATTTCTTAAAGCATTGAAGTAAGTCTCTCCCACCCCCACCATTACTGACATTGAAGAAGGAAAAAGGTGAAGAGTTCAGTACTACTGAAAAGAGCCAACCAGTTATCTAAAAGACATATTTTGAGGCCCAGTATTAGCAACAAAGAAAATTTGTAGACCTAAATTCCTACTTTCCATATATATAAATAACAAACTGGGAGTGGGGGGTATGTGACTCTGGCATCTTCCTGCACGCTAAATTAAAAAATGTAAATACATTAGTAAAAGAAAAAAATTTATTTCTCTTTTGGTGTCTATTTATTGTGTGAAGCTAAAGTCGAGCATAACGCACAGGTGGTTTAAAATGCTTCTCTGCCATCTGAGATCTCGGCTTGCCAGGGTATAGATGGGGATGTCACTTTAGGGAATTGGGCTTATTCAGTATGTAAAATGAGGCTGGCATGGCTTCAGAGGTTTTGTCTGTGTCTTTACCCAATTAACGATGTTTTTGCTTCCTTTTTTTTTTAAACTTTTTCTCTTCTAAATTTTCTTTTTTTTGGTTTACTCTATAGATGCATAGATGAGAATTACCTAGATTTTTCTATCAATTGCCCTAAGATTCTTAATACCTAGTTTTCACAATATATTTTTCCCATCAAAATACATAGGAATTATTAGTAAATAAACCAGAACTTATTTTGATCCTGACACTGAAATAATATTTTAGTTACAACCAAGTTACAAATATTTATATTCTTTTTAAATGAAAATCTATATTAATTTGATGAGTGCATTGTATTCTTACATTTTGAATTTTTTGTATTGTTTAAAGCAAAAACTAGGTTTTATTTTCCAAATCTGAGGTTTTGTGAATTTATTTTATACTAAGTATATGAAATTAACTCACGGTAAGATTGTTAAAAAAAAAAGTGATTTAGATCAGGAAGGTAGGGCTCAATATACTATTATGCATAAATATGTATAGTAAAGTGAGTATTGTCCTTAGTCACATGTGATATAAGAAGAAAATCAACTCTTGGATAAATGAAGAATAAGAAATAAGATACAAAGTCTAGGTTTGATAATATTTAGATAATATTCAGACAATACCCCTTATTGATACAGTGTGCGTATGTATTTTAAAGGGAGTAATTTTGAGAGCATGTGGGATTACGATGTCTGCCTTTTTGATTCCCTGTGTTACTGTATCTATATTTAATGAAAAGGGCAGTAAGTGGCAATAAGAGACAGAAATAGTGAGACCTTTGTGAACCCTCCAGCAATCAGTGAATATCAGACCACAAATTTTTCCAGCTTTAATTACAGGCAAAAGAAAAGACAAAATTAGCATTTTAATATAGAAATATCTTAGGCTTTAGGAGAATTATGATAAATCTAATGTTGCCTAGTGAACCAGAGAGGGAATATTACAACAAACTGTCTCCTTAGGAATATTTGTTTAAATAAAGGCAACAATACTTCATCCTTATCTTTTTTAGATAGTTATCACTATTTCAGGCTGTTCTTTGTTCCAGGTTTAAAATACCTTTAGTTAAAAAAATAAAAAAGTAATTGGCAGTGTTTGTTTTCTATAAAACTATAAGAAGAGAAAAATTCTGTTTGCTTGGCACTAACAAGATAATTATTTTAGGGAGAGTTTTTGCTCTGCAGCTCTAGTTCACGCGTGCCATGGCATCTCTGCACTTGGATGCATTTAGGTTATCTCATTTCAGTTACAGCGTATTAAACTAACTCCTCTTCCATGGCTGAGGTTTGCCCACCTGTCTCCCCTAAAACACCTGCAACATATGTTTGCATAACCCTGTAATGCTTTGCCTTTAGGGTCCTGAGAAATTCCCCCAGAGCTTTTCGCTTATAAACAGCTGAGCAATTCGTTTTTCTAATGACGGTTGCTTTCCCCCCAGCATTGAGGCAATAACATATTCACTAAAATAAGGGTCTCATTTTTCATCAAAGAGGAACGTTCGACATATTTTTACAGTGCTCTTTCTCCTTCCGAGCTTTATTTTTCCCCTTTTGTAATCTAGCATGCTATAAAAATTAAGGGTTGGTAGCAAGTATTAAGGGAAAGAAAACTAAGTAATTCTTCATTTGTCAAATATTTTCTTTTCTTCATGCCAAACATACATTATACTGTAAATACTTTTTTTCTGTTAAACAAGTACTATAGAACTTTGTCAGTTTAATGTAAAAATTGTGACTCAATAAGCTATAAAAATGATAATAATTTGGACATATTGCAGGAAATCACTTTGATTGTTATATTCTCATATGCTAGCAAACAAATGCTGCCTTAATAGTATGATTTTACACCTTTTTCATATTAGTAAACCTATGTGCTCCTATTCTGAGAAATAAGACAGCCTTTCTCCTCACATGAGATCCAGCATTCATATTTTTTCTATGTGTTTTTGCTTTAAAAAATATAATGCTTGTCAAAATCTATCCTAAATTCATGTATAACTGTTTGAAGTATGAAGCATCACTTTTTCCACCTATTTGTTATCATGAATTTCAGGTAGTCAGACTGTCAGATCTGCCCTCTGATTCATGTCTGTCAGTGCTCAGTGGTATCAAAAGGTAATCATGTCATTGAGTTCTTATCAAGTGCCTGGTACTGTGCTGGGAACTTAGTTCTCATTGTGTCAATTAATCCTTTCTGCAGTTTTGCAGATGAGTAAGCTAGAGCTAGGAATGTAACTAACTCCTTACAGTTGCTCCACTGGTAATAGATGGAGCAGGAATCTGAGTACAACCCTCACTGATTCCTGATCCCTTGCGTCACCTATCAGGCACCTTGTGCCCGACTCTAGAGCACACGAGTGCTGTTACATTTACCCTAGTGCTTGTGTTTTCAACGTATAACTTCACCTCTACATTAACTCCTACTGGTACTTTAATAAATTAGGACAGGCATCACTGGAATTGATATTCTTTTGCTCTTTTCAGTTCTGCCGATACTTATAAATAGCCAGTCCTTTGAAATATCCTGTGCTGTTCATAGCAAGATGAGACTTCTCCTTCTGTAGTCTCTATTTGATGATTCAAATGGAGATATCACCTTGGAGTGAAGAACAGGAGTTAGGGAATCAGTCCAGAAAGTACTATTTGTAATTACCTTTGTTGGATGAGTTTGATTTCTCCAGACTCAGTACAAGGGAAACATCTACCACCTTATAGTTATGTGTACTTCTTGTAGCATCTAGTATTTAGTTAGGCTTAGTGTGAATTAGCATATAAATATTTTTATACTATCATAACAAAATGAGTTTGAACTTAGAATATTGAAATGTTGCTATAGGGGTAAGAGTGGCAAAGAGGAGGTAGGTCGGCTCATCTACAGACTTCCATTACAGAGTGCAGAGTATGGCCAAGGGGAGTTGTTCACCATCCAAAGTCAAACTCATTCTTGGACAGAATGTTTGTTTTACCCAAAATTATATTAAGGAGCAGTCTACTATCATATAATATATACTTTAGAAGTGAACAAAGTTAACTATAACTTAGATCGATTTCAGTTTTTATCTCTTATTTTGATCGCTGTTATTTAAGCATTATTGTAAGTCGATTTTGTGATCATGCTAAATTAACAAAAGCATTTTGGAAAGTCAGAAGCATAGCATGAGTTTTGTCTAGTTTTGATTTGTTTTTTGCATATTGTTTCTTCTAGAACACTCGCATCTACCACTGTCAATTCTGCTTCTGTATGTCACTTTGTCCACAAGACTTGAAGATACCTTAAAGCCTTCAGACTTTAAGAATGTGTTCAGCATTCTTCTTATATTGCTATAAAATAAAATGCTGAAGAAAAAGCTTTAAATAGAGCTTCAACAACATTAACAAAGAGTTGAGTAATACTTGGGCAGTTAACAAACTGAAATCTTGTAAAAGACTTACTTCAGGCCCATCCTGGTTGGCCTAGGAAAGGCATGGTAAACCAGGATGAACTGAATTTGAATATGTAATTTTTGCCCTTTTCTTTTTTCTTTCTTTCTTCCTTCCTTTTTAATTTAATTTAATTTTATTTTATTTTATTTTTTTTTTTTTGGAGACAGGGTCTCATTCTGTCGCCCAGGCTGGAGTGCAGTGACACAATCTCAGCTCACTGCAACCTCCTCCCAGGCTCAAGCTGTTTTACCTCAACCTCCCAAGTAGCTGGGACTATAGGTATATGCCACCATACTTGACTGTCTTACTTTTTAAGAGATAGGATCTCGCAGTCACCCAGGTTGGAATACAGTGGCATGATCATAGCTCACTGCGGCCTCAAACTGCATTCAAGTGATCCTCCTGCCTCAGCAGCATGCACCACCATGCCCAGCTAATTTTTTTTGTTTTTTGTTGAGACTGTGATCTTGCTATTTTGCCCAGGCTGGTCTCAAACTTCTGGCCTCAAGCAATCCTCCTACCTCAGCCTCCCAAAGTTCTGGGATTACAGGCATGAACCACTGCACCCAGCCTGCATTCATTATGTATAGTTATATAAACTTCCCAGAACATGGAACATAATTGGTATTCCTCTGTACACAGACTAATGTGAGTTAAGATATGATTACCATTTTGCTATCTTCCAAAGGAAAATTCCCCAAAACAAACGCATTTAAAAATATCCATTGTTTTGGAAATGCTCATGATAGTTGAAGTCCTGACTGTGTGAAAATGAGTTTAAAACACAATCATGCACTGCATAATGACGTTTGGGTCAACAGCAGACCACACATATGATAGTGCTCCCATAAGATTATAATACCATGTTTTTACTGTACCTTTTCTTTTTAAATATGTTTAAGTACACAGATACCATTGTGTTGTACCTGTCTACTGTATTCAGTACAGTAACATGCTATACAGGTTTGTAGCCTGGGGTCAATGAGCTATATCATATAACCTAGGTGTGTAATAAGCTATACCATCTAGGTTTTTGTAAAATATATTCTATGATGCTCACACAATGATGAAATCACCTAATGACACATTTCTCAGAACGTATCCCCATCATTAAGCAACACATGACTGTAATTGCCAATTGTTCTAATACAAATGAAGACATAATGTTAAAGTGTTGACATAACATGTTCTACACAATGAGAAATCACAGTTTTCATGGGGTCTGGTCTTTCTTACATATAGAGTTTTACATGTATAGTTCTAGTAGCTCTTATATTTTAGAGAAGATTCCAGAACTTTAAAGATTAGAAATCATCATATTTTTATAAAGTTGTATTTGAAAAAAGAAAAAAAAAACTCCTTTAAGAAGAGCAAGTATTAGCCAAGCGTGGTGTCTCACACCTGTAATACCAGCACTTTGGAAGGCTGAGGTGGGTGGATCGTCTGAGCCCAGGAGTTCAAGACTAGCCTGGGCAACATGGCAAAACCCCATCTCTACAAAACAATATAAAAATTAGCTGGGCATGTTGGTGCATGCGTGTAGTCCCAACTACCAGGAGGCTGAGGTGGGAGGATCACTTGAGCCTGGGATGTCAAGGCTTCAGTGAGCCAAGATAGCACTACCGCACTCCAGCCTGGGCAACAGAATGAAACGCTGTCTCACCCCCACAAAAAAAAGAGGAGCAAGTATCTCTTTTAAAATATTTCAGTTGCATAAAGTGAGAATTCCGCTCATTTAATCTTGTCCCCCTAAGGAAACCATTGATAACATTTTGGTACGTCGCAGTTATCTATCCATTTATCTTCATATATACATTTATATATGTATTTTTAACAATGATTTGAACTTGTTACCTAGTTTTAATTTGGTTTTGTTTTGGTTGTTATTTGTTGAGACGGTGTTCCAAAATTCCTTAACTTTTTAAAACCTTATTTAATAGAGATAAAATTAACTTAATTGAAAGAGAAGAATTATAGGTAAATTGAAGAACTATACTTACTGAATCTTAATGTATAAAAGTATTGGTATCCTTTTTATTGTTCATGTCTAGATGTTGATTTTTATAGCCATGCAGTGGTGTACAGGTGTTTCAGATGTTTCATTTTATGCTGTCCAGTACAGTAGCCACTTGCCACATGTGGCTGTTTAGCACTTGAAGTGTGGCTAGTCCAAATTGAGATGTGCTGTAAGTATAAAATACACACTGGATTTCAAAGACTTTATACAAAAGAAACAATGTGAAGTATCTCATTAATAACTATATATGTTGATTACGTGTTAAAATCATAATATTTTAGATAGACTGAATTAAATAAAATATCACATTTAGTTTCACTTGTTTCCTTTTTATTTTCTTTTTGAAATGTGGCTACTAGAACATTTTAAATTATAGATGAAATTTATATTTGTGACCCACTGTTGGACAGTGTTGGTCTAGATCCATCTATATGTCTGTATACTTATGTTTTAGAAACATCACTGTCTTCCCAACAGAAAAGAATAACTTTCAGCCATAACCTCTGATTTTATTTTCTTAACATTTCAAATGCTGTTTTTCAACATCATCTTTTGATTCTTTTTTTTGTTTCCAGTACAGTGGTACTTTAAACTACCTCTCCCTTTGATAGCAGTAAGTCTCCTAGGAATTTAAATATGCCTCAGTGAAAGCAATACTTGAGCCTCATTTATATGTTCAAGTTAGATCATTATTCCTAATAATGGCTTTAAGTGCTTAGATAGATCAGCACTCTGTGTCTTGAATTGCTTGTCATTTCTTCATAAAGATGTTTCAAGTAATTGCTCCATGTGATCCCTTCTTTCATTATTTTATGGCAAAAAGTAACATAATTCTTTATTAGTTTGTTGGAAGTCAGAAAAAAAGGTTCCTTTTTTATTAGCAAAAACAAAATGTATTTCCAGGTACTAAGAATAAAGAACAAAATTAGTCATGAGGGATAGTCCTGCGAAAGTTAATTTTTAAAATACATCATGAATGCACTGTCAGTCTGCCAGTAGCCTTAACCTCTATTTTATTTTCCCATTATACTTGGGTCCAGGTTGTCATCAGCTACCATGAGAAAACCTATGTAATTCCTAGAGAGAGAAAAAGTTGCACTGTTAGACTTAATAGTATGGTAGTCATGGAAGCATCAGTTATCTTCATCAAGGCAATTCAGATTTGATTATTGTAGAACTGTGTTGAATACCAAACCAGTGGAGTAGTAGCTGGAGCTAAATCAAGGGATTGTCATTTTTGTCAGATGATTAGGGCTGGCTTGGAAGAGATATGAAAGGGTTGAGCTGTGTAAATATTCTCTTTTCAGCAGAAAAAGAAAAGGTCCATCATGGCCATTAAATGCGGCTTGTTAGCTTGATGAATTTCAAACTATTTAACCTTAGCAATTATATCCCCCCGCAACTCCCCCGTGCCTGCATGCAAATGTATCAGTGTCTTGGAATTATGTCTCCAAGGATTGATATCTAAGCATATTGGTAATTTTCTATTGAGATAATATGCAGCTTTTCCATGTCCACATATGTATCTCAAAGGAAGTGCCTGCTTTTGTTCAAAAACCCAATTATTAACTTGAATTATATGCCCAGGTAAACATGAGAACACATTTATTTATAAGGTTTTAAAAACTTTTTATGGTAAATATATGTAATTTAACATTTTAGAGATTATGGTATTCATTTAAATTATGCTGTAAACATGATTAGTTTTTGTAAAACAGAAGTATATTTGTTTAATTTTCACTTGCCTGTGAGGGACTTGATACATTTAAATAATAGATATTTTATTTAAATAATAGCAACACATTTAAACAGACACAGTGGACCTAATGATTCAACGACATTTCTGCAATGTTTATAAATAATGCTGCATGCTAGAAAGGGCAGTGTGTTTGCTGCTTTTATGAAAATGTACATCGGTCAATTTGCTTTTGTATTGTAATGGTTATCCTGGTAATATTTGTACTATCTGGCATATTGGCATTTATTAAACTCATAAATAAGGATAGATGATACAGAAATTGCTAACTTTAAAAGAATTGCTGAGTTCTGAAATAACTCATTTTGGAACAAGAAAGTCTCAGTGTGCCATCTAGTGGACACATTTAGCATTCTAGTCATAAAAAACTAATGATTTTCTCTTCCCCCGAAATGCAGTTACCTTGACACCTTGTGTCTTTCGGTCCCTTGGCATAGTTTGTGGTTGTGTTACATCTCATATAGTTTTTAGATTTTATTATAATTTTATTCATCATATTTTTAGGAAAGTTACATTTGAAAGTTTTATTTTGAAGTCATCAGAAATCTAATGATGAATAAATCTATGTTAACTATGAGAGAGGAAAAAATAATTTTTATGTTTAATCAAAACTAAGGAATAATTTAATGAAAGCAAAACCCAATCACATTAAATTATTAAACTTTATATTATACGTATTCTTTTCTGAAGGAATATTAAAATAATCATTGCTGTCCTCTTATATGTTAATGGATTAAATCATTTAACTAGCTTTTTAAAAATGTATTTTTTTGTTTTAGAGAAATCCAAGACCAGTGACTTATCAATTCCATCCAAATTTAGATTACTACAAAGCACGAGGAGCCGACCTCATGAATAAAAGCCGGTAAGTCCCCTTTTTCTGGTGATAGTTATAAATCACAAGGGTAGTCTCAGAGATCATCAGGAACTTTTCCACATTGCTGAAAACAATTTTCCAGATTTTAGCGTATCAATGGCTAATGTACATAAGGAATCTTTGTTAAATAAATTACCCAAGTTATTTTAAAGGCATAAGAAACTGCTATATATTGACATCAATGGTAAGATGAAAAATAAATATAAGAGTACTTGTTACAATTTGAAGTTAGGCAACTTCATTTTTCTAACATGAATAAACTTGCATAAATTGTGCCTACTTGTATAATCTCTTTCTAGATTTTTGCTGTTGATTGAAAAGAGGCAGCTTTATAATATATTTTTAAATTATTTCAGTAACAAAATTAAAAATGTGTTTCCCAACTGTCTTTAGAACTACACGATAAGCTTATAAATGCATCTTGTGTGTGCGTTTGTGATTGCATACATAGAAATTTTAAGGGTCACTGTAGGAATAAAAAACATTAAAATCCTACTTTTCAAAGAAATTAACACTGGCAGAAAGGGTTGATGAATGGTTTTGTTCTTTCATAATACTACATTGAGATGTCTCAAGAGTTAACTTGTCAAACCAGAACCATTTCAAATTAGAATGTAATTTCAAAGTTTACTCTGGAAGACTAAAATGTTAGTAATGATAAATGCTGCCAAGTTGTCCGAATTTTCTTCCTCAAGCATTTTGCCTATGTGTTAGCTTTCCTTCAGTAGAATTCCAACAGCCTAAATATACATTTATGGAATACATATACACAATGTGTTCTGCTGTTACTGGAGAGTTAAAAATAAGTTATAATTCCTGCTGCATAGGAACTCATATTCTAAGGGATAAGAAGAAGTTTACAACAAAATGGCTAAATTTAAACTTGAAATTTGAACCTTGTCTTAGTGTAATGTTGTTATAAAATTAGCCATCTCTGATTGAAATCTGTTTGCCCCATATATTGATGTACTGTGCAATTATGAGACCAGTTCTGTAGCCCATGAGACTTGTCTGAAGCTCTTTTCTGTTTGTTCATTTCATCTGAATCTTGTTACACAAATAAAAATTTATTCGCTATAGTCAGTTGATCATTCAACACAACTGCCAGATTGGTTATTTTAAACACACGAAATGCCCAGTAAAAACCCAGACCAAAATCCCTGCCTTCAGTAATCTTACACCCTAGTCAATTATATTTCTTCCCATTATGTCAAATATTTAGTTTTGTTATGTTTAAAAGAACAAAGTATGTTAGTCTTTTTCTTTATACAAGACCTTTTTAGCTGGAATCCTTTGTCTTCCTCTCCCTCCCAACCCCCACAAGATTATTTTTTACACAACAGCCAAGTAAATGTCAATTTATAACAGGTTATATCATACCTCTACATAAACATCTCCAAAGGCTTCCTATTGCCCCTGGCAATCTAGTCTTCTTCCTGAAGCCCTTTCCTATCTCTTTGACCTTATCTCCTTCCACTCTCTCCTCTTCACTCTCATGCTACAGCCACATCAGCCTTCTCTGTTTCTTGCCCTTGCTTAGGACCTTTGCACCTAACTCTTCCCTCCTGCTAGAGCTCTTCTGCCACCTGCATCTTCCCATGCCTCTTCATGATTTAAAGCTCAGCCTAAATGTCATCTCAGAGAGGCCACTCTTAACCTCCTTGCCTGTCTTCACCTCCCCTATTCACTCTATCCCATCATCATGAACTGAAGTTATATAATTCATTTGTGTATTTATAATCTGTCTCCCCAACTTCTCCACTAAAATCTAAGCCCCTGAGGGCAGGTATTTTGTCTTACTCACCACTTCATGGCACCTAGGACAATGATGACTGGTATAGGGAAGGCACTCAACACATATTTGTTATATGAATTTTTTGAAATATTTCCAACACCTTTTTCTCCACCACCGGAAATGTATTGTACCCATTCTTTTCTCCCCTTCTTGATTTTCTTCTCTTTAGCCTTCTCTCCCCACATTTTTCTTGCACAAAATGTTGGTTTTGTTTTATATATTTCCTTGTAAACACATTAAGATTCTTGTGCAAAGTATCTCTTGAAGATTGGAAGGAAGACTTTTTGTCATCC
This sequence comes from Theropithecus gelada, assembly GCF_003255815.1. Lineage (NCBI taxonomy): Eukaryota > Metazoa > Chordata > Mammalia > Primates > Cercopithecidae > Theropithecus > Theropithecus gelada. Next base: position 163,851,908 of record NC_037669.1, on the reverse strand, counting down.
TTTTGCAATTGCAAAGCTTAACATTGAAATTGAACTAAATAAAATGTAGTAATTGAAGCAGACGTCACAGCTCAGTAAGTAAGGAAATAGTTAATAGACGGTGCTAGGAAAATTGGCAAATCTTTGAAAAAGTATCAGCCACACACAAAAATAAATTCCAAAGTGCACTGAAACAAGCAAACAAAAAATAAAAATGCAAGTGCCTATCTGACCAATAGTTGCTTGAAGACTTTTAAATCTTTTTAAATTTTTTTTTTTTTTTTTTTTTTGAGATGGAGTCTTATTCTGTCGCCCAGGCTGGAGTGCAGTGGGGCAATCTCAGCTCACCATAAGCTCCACCTTCTGGGTTCCCGCCATTCTCCTGCCTCAGCCTCCCGAGTAGCTGGGACTACAGGCGCCCGCCACCACGCCCAGCTAATTTTTTGTATTTTTTTAGTAGAGATGGGGTTTCACCGTGTTAGCCAGGATGGTCTCCATCTCCTGACCTCATGATCTGCCTGCCTCGGCCTCCCAAAGTGCTGGGATTGTAGGTGTGAGCCACCGCGCCCGAAATCTTACTTTTAAATTTTTAATTGACAAATAATAGTGTGAAGACTTTTTAACCTTAAAAGTAATGGAGAAAAACACAAAGGAACAACTAATGGATTTTACTATACAACACATATTTTAAAGTAGATAGGTCAAAAATAAAGTGAATCAAAAGACAAATCAAAAATTAGGAAAATATTTGTAGTGGATGTAACTGACAAAATATAATATCATTAATGTATGAAGAATTTAGGCAGTTCAATAAGAAACACAAGATCTGGCCGGGTGCAGAGGCTCACGCCTGTAATCCCAGCACCTTGGGAAGCCGAGGCGGGCGGATCACAAAGTCAGGAGATCCAGACCGTTCTGGCCAACATGGTGAAACCCCGTCTCTACTAAAAATACAAAAAATTAGCCAGGAGTGGTGGCACGTGCCTGTAGTCCCAGCTACTCCGAAGGCTGAGGCAGGAGTAACGCTTCAACCCGGGAGGCGGAGCTTGCAGTGAGCGGAGATCGCGCCACTGCACTCCAACCTGCGTGACAAAGAGAGACTTCATCTCCAAAAAAGTAACACAAGATCCTATCTCAGTGGCCATTCCATCTCTTGCCATGGTCTGCTGAATCCTCTTCTTCCTCCAAATATTAAAACAGCCCCAACCCCACACTTCTTTTCTTCTCTATATTCATTCCTTTGAGGATTTCAACTCAGTTCATGGCCTTACAGACCATCATCTGTGGCTGACGGGTCCTTAATTTATGTCTTCGGTTTTACCCATCCCTTGCTACTTAATAAATATTTTCTCTTGGATGTCCCATATGCAGCTTAAATTTAGTATTTTTCAAACAGAACTGTTGATTCTACTCCCACACTCACATGTCTGTTATGACATGTGAGAAACAGTGTTTCTCACAAATAAATACCAAACTTGTTTCTCTTTGACTCCAACCTTTTTCCTTTCTTGGCCTTAATCTGGAATGAGTGTAACAGCTTTTTCTTCTAGTAAATCATCAAACCTAATTGGTAGTCTTGGGAACCCCCCCCACGGTAAAGACAAAGGGTAGGCAAAGATTTCTTATACATGAAACAAAAAGCACTAGAAAAGATAGATAAAATGAACTTAAAATTAAGGTTATTTGTTCATGAAAATATGCCATTAAGAAAAAGAACAGGCAAGTCACATACTTGGGGATAATATTTTTAATACATATATCCCAAATATATAAAGAATTTTTGTATGTCAGGAAAAAAATAACTTGGGCAAAATACTTGAACAGCCTCTTCACAAAAGAAGATATAAAAATGATCAATATGCTATGAAAAGATGTTCAACATTAGTCATCAGGAAAATGCAAATTAAACCACAATGAGATAACATTTCACACCAACTATAATGGATAAAATAAAATAAAAAATAGACAGTAGCAAATGTTGGCAAGGATGTGGAAAAATTTCAAACCAACTATAATGGATAAAATAAAATAAAAAATTGACAGTAGCAAATGTTGGCAAGGATGTGGAGCAATTAGAACCCTCGTATATTCCTGATGTGAGTAGAAAAGGTATAACTACTTTGTAAAATAGTTTGGTAATATCTTATGAAGTTAAACATATATCCTATAATATAGCAGTTTAATTTCTAAGGGTTTATCCGAGGGAAATAAAAACACATATCCAAAAGCCACAACAAACAACATCAAAACAGAATGTTCACAGCAGCCTTATTCATAATACCCCAAAGCTGGAAATAACCCAATCTCCGTCAACAAGAGACCAGATAAACAATTTGTGGTACACTCAAATAATGGAATACTACTCAGCTATAAAGGAATGAACTAGAGTTGTCCCTGGGGGAATTGGTTCCAGGACCACCTGCATATACCCAAATCCATGCGTACTCAAGTCTCATAGTCGGCTCTCTCATATAGAAACCTGCATATATGAAAAGTCAGCCTTCTATATACATGAATTTCACATCCCTCTCTCTGCATTTGGTTGAAAAAAATCTGCATGTAAGTGTTCCCACGCAATTCAAACCTGTGTTGTTCAAGGGTTAAGTATACTGCTATATGCAATAACATACATGCATCTCATAAACATTATGCTGAACAAAAAACACTAGTCAGAGAAGAGTGAATATTGTATTGTTCCATATATATGAAACTCAAGAACGGGCAACTAGCATGTGGTGTTAGAAATCAGGAAGTAGCTACCTCAGGATGAGGGTTTGGAATTGACTCTAAAGGGACACGAAGGAATTTGTGAGTAATAGAAATGTTCATTCTAGGTGTATTATTTGGGATGGTGGTTATACAGGTATACACAAGTGTCAAAACTCATCAGGCTGAACATTTAAGATCTGTATATTATATATAAATTATACCTAAGTTTTGTTTTATAAAAAGAAAAAGATGTATTTGCTCTGGACTAGATAGGAGACAGTGTTACTATTTTACCTAAATTGGTTAAGAATTAACAACTCTCTTCAGAAAGAGTACTTTAGATATAGATGATTTTACACCACAAACGCTTAGTTATTTGAATACAAAAAAAAACATAAAGTTGCATTTATATAGCCGTCAGTGTCCTTTCAAATTCTGATAAACACATTACTAATATTGATAGCCATGGACTCCTTGGCTTCATGGCTTGGAGAACATTATTAGCGTATTATTTCTTTACTGTAATTTAGCAATAAAACATCTGGAAAAAATACTGTCATTTTGTAAGTAAATAGAACTAAACCTTTAAAAAATCTTGCTGACCATATAAAATGGAAGTTATTCAGGAGAATCTTATGATGCTTTTTAGGTTTCAAAACAGTCTGTATTTATTCAATCATTAAACTAAATATTTATTGAATACTATACACAGTGCCAGACACTGTGCTAGGCCCTGGGAATATGATGATTCTAAGACCCACACCCTGACATCAAGGATGTTTAGACTTACGTAAGATACCACTCTTAGGCATATGGGTTACTCCACAATTGAAGCTAACAAGTATTCATTCATTTCACAAATACTTTAATTTCTTCTCTGTGCCAGATATTGAGAGAACATCAGTGAAAAAGATAGATGTGGTGCCTGTTCTCACAGAGCTCAGATTCTAGTATAAGATTATAGTCATTGGAAGAATCTTTGTGCACCCTGGGAAACTACACTTTTCCAGGACACTCTGCTTAGGCCAGCCCCTGAGAGGAGCACTCCTAAGCTGAGGCACATCCTGATCCCTGGTAGAGATGGGGAATTGTTGGCTGCTAGGCTTTCTTGCGGTAAAATAGTTACCATTACTCCATAGATGCATGGAATCCTACTGAGGAATGTGGATACATCTTAAATGCCCAGGAAACCCTCCTAATAAGAATCTTCTTTCCCTAGATCCTGGCTTCCTCTTATATGTCAGGCAGGGGTCCTGACTAGCAGCCTTCTACAGAGGACCTACATGCCAGAATTAAAATTCTGGAATCTTTCATCATCAGTATCAATGAAGTTATTAGGCTCTGTCAGGGGGCAGAGGAAAACTGGGAGAGTTAGCACAGAGAATGTTATTTTGATCTGCTGGAGTGAGAGATCAAAGAACTAATCTTGGTTTCTTCCATCTCTGTTAAGGCCTAATATAATCAGATGAAATACCTGATTTTGGTTGTATAAAATTGCTTAAGCAAGTTGAAAGACCTATAGCTGTGGAGTCTGTAAAAAGCCATCACTAGATAAAGTGACATACTCTTGAGGCAGTACTGACAGCTCATCTACCATTTATTTCATCACCTCTTCATAGGAGAAAGAATTACACATTTTGAAAAATTGTGTTGTGTCATTTTCAAAACAGAAAATCCATGAATGTTCTGGAATAAAGAAAATATGAGATTCTACTCTTAGCATAGGAGATTGCAGACTTTAAAAAATATGAAGTTCTGTTCTGTGACTATTCAATTGAGCATTTCAGTAGTCACAGATTCTTAAATAAGTTAGATAGATCTTTCTGAAGACTGGTCACAATTTAAATGTACTTTTTTAATAGCAGCAATTTCTGGTTGTTTAAGGACAAAATTAGAATGAGATCTTAGTGTTAAACTGTCATTCCAAGCTTTTTGAATGAATAGGAAAATGTCAATTCCCATTTTTAAAAAGAAATGTGCAAGTAAGTTAAATCTGAGCACAGTGAATATTATCCGTACACGTAATGGAAAATCTATCACTAAAATACCTAGGCAGTTGCTTTTAAAGACTTAATTATAGCAATCCATGGTGAAGCAGAGAAGAGAAATCAGGCTTCTTGATTTTTAGAGATATTCTTATCCATGAAATCACATGTCATCTTTGCATCCTCTTTCCTTATTTGGATACGCAACACAAATAAAATCCCATTGCCATAGATGTAGCAGGTATTAGCCCCCTGCTTTCCATGTGTGTGCCTATCCCTTGTCTAACCTCTACTTCCTAAGCGCTTCTGGTTGGGGGCCGGGTTTCCCATGAGTATATATATTCCCTCTAGATCATCATTACTTCTCCTCTTGCATGACAGCCTCAATGCACCAACTTTTTAATAGCCTCCAAACAGCAAAGAAAATAGTAGCAAGGCCAGTTATGGCTAAAGAGTCAAGCCTGGTGAAAGCATCGTAGGCCTTAAATAGCTAAACAGGAACTTTATCAATGGTTCCACAGCTACAGTGGTTTCTTTTACCACAGATAAAAGAGTGGACCATGATGAACAAATCACCAGGGAATAATATGGGTTATAAGGGTTGCATATAGAAATGGAAGAACTCTTTGGTAAGATTATCAAGCTTGTTTCCATTCATACTCCCTCACTGGTAACTAAGGGAATCCAGGGATTTTTACCAGTGCTTGCTTATTAATTATTAACTTGCTAATAGGAAAGGTGCTAATAAGAAAGGTGAGACTTTTTGTTGCTTCAATTTTCATGTATTTGACTAATTGTGGATTTGAACTGCCTTGTAAATGTTTATTTGTGCTGTTTGCAATTCTTGGATTTAGTGCCAACAAGACAAACATTGGGTTTATATTTTAATGCAAGAAACAATCAAAATATACCACAATAATTTTTAAAGCTAAAAATAACATCAGGAAGTGAGAATTTCTATAAAAAACACAAAACCAATAACAAAGCAAGGAGACAGAGTAAAGGAGTTCATTGTTTTAAATAAAGTAGTCAAAGTGAGTGTCTCTGAAAAGATACTGTTTGAACAGAGACTGAATAGTGAATGTGCCACATGGATTCTTGGGGAAGAACATTTCCCGTTATAGGGAAATGCAAGTACAAAGCTTCTGAAGTGGAAAAATGATTCTGTGCTTGAGGAATAGTTAGCAGGCCGGTATGGCTAGAGCCCAGTGAACAACAGGCGAGGGTGGTAGCAAATGACATTGGTAGTAAATGAGGTTGGAGAGATAGTAGGAGGCTAGATCATGTAGGGCTTGCCTTACAGGCCATTGAAAAGGCTTATGGTTTTATCCTAAGATTTTTGGGAATTCACCGAAGGGCTCTGAATGGTGGAATGATATGATCTGACTTAAATTAATCTGACTGCTGTGTGGAAAATAGTCTATAAGGAGGAGAGGAAACAGAGACTAGTTAGGAGGTGAGCAGCAAGATTAGCAATGATAAGGTAACATGGTATTGGCAGCGCAGAGAGAGAAAAGTGATTTGTTTCAGCATATATTTTGACTAGCATTTGCTGATGGACTCGATATGTAATGTAAGAGAAAAATAGGAGTCAAGGGCAATTCTAACTGAATTGCACTGGGTAACTGGGTATTATTACAAGCACACTTCATTTTATTGCATTTTTTACATATTGAAGGTTTGTACCAACCCTGCACTGAGCAAGTCCATCAGCACTGTTTTTTCAATAGCATGTGCTCACTTTGTCATATTTTGGTAATTCGAGCACTATTTCATACATGTTCACTATTATACCTGTTATGATGATCTGTAATTAGTGACCTTTGATGTTAATCTTGTCATCGTTTTGGGGCACCGTGAACTGTACTCACATAAGACAGCAAATTTAATCAACAAATATGTGTGTGTTCTGACTGCTCCACCAACTGGCTCTTTCCTCATCTTTCTCCCTTTCCTTGGGCCTCCCTATTCCTTCAGACTTGGTAATATTGAAATTAGGCTGTATTAGGCCATTTTTGTGTTGCTATAAATACCTGAGGCTGGGTAATTTATAAAGAAAAGATATTTAATTGGCTCACAGTTCTTCAGGCTGTACAAGCCTGGTGCCAGCATCTGCTGGGCTTCTAGGGAGGACTCAGGGAGTTTTACTCTTGATCGAAGGGGGAGCAGGCAGGCATGTCCAGCAAGAGAAGAAGGGGCAGGTCCTACACATTTTTGAACAACCAGATCTCGTGTGAACTCAGAACAAGAGCTCACTTATCACCAAGGGGATGGCACCAAGCCATTCATAAGGGATACACCCCCATGATCCAGATACCTCTCACTAGGCCCCACTGTCAACACTGGAGGCCACATTTCAACATGAGATTTGGAGGGAAAACACATTCAAACCAATTAATAACCCTATAATAGCTTCTAAGTGTTCAAGTGAAAGGAAGAGTTACACATCTCTCACTTTATATCAAAAATTGGAAATGTTGAAGCTTAGTTAGGAAGGCATGTCAGAAGCTGAAATGGGTCAAAAGCTAGGTCTCTTGTACCAAACAACCAAATCATGAAAGCAAAGGAAAAGTTTTTGAAGGAAATTAAAAGTGCTACTCCAGTGGACACATGAATGATAAGAAAATAAACAGCCTTGTTGCTGATATGAAGGAAGTTTGAGTGGTCTGGATAGACAATCAGACGAGTTACAACATTCCCTTATGCCAAAGCCTAATCTAGAGCAAGGCCCTAACTCTTCAATTCTGTAAAGGCAGAGAGGGGTGAGGAAGCTGCAGAAGAAAAGTTGGAAGCTAGCAGAGATTGATTAAGAAGATTTAAGGAAAGAAGTTGTCTCCATAACATTAAAGTGCAAGGTGAAGCAGCAGGTACTGATACGGGAACTGCAGCAGGTTATCCAGAAGATGTAGCTATGATAATTGATAAAGGGGGCTGGCTACACTGAACACCAGATTTTCAGTGTAGATGAAACAGCCTTCTGCTGGAAGATGCTACAAAGGACTTCCATAGCCAGAGAGGAGGATCAGTGCCTGGCTTCAAAATTTCAAAGGGCAAGCTGTCTCTCTATGTCACTGTTGAGACCTACCGTTCAGAAAAAAATATTCCTTTCAAAGTACTACTTCTCACTCACAATGCACCTGGTCACCCAAGAGCTTGCACCCAAGCATTAATCAAGGAGATTAATGTTATTTTCATGCCTGCTGATACAGTATCTGTTCTGCAGCTCACAGATCAAGGAGTAATTTTGACTCACAAGCCTTATTATTTAAGAAATACATTTAATAAGGCTATAGCTGCCATAGATAGTGATTCCTCTGATGGTTCTGGGCAAAGTAAATTGAAAACCATCTGGAAAGGATTTACCATTCTGGATGCCATCAGGAACATTCATGATTCATGGGAGGATGTCAAAATATCAACATTAACAAGAGTTTAAAGTTGATTTTAGAAGAAGTTGATTTCAACCCTCATCTTGGAGGGATTCAAGACATCAGGCTGGGCGTGGTGGCTCATGCCTGTAATCCCAGCACTTGGGGAGGCGGAGGCGAGCGGATCACCTGAAGTCAGGAGTTCGAGACCAGCGTGGCCAACGGGCGTGGTAGAGATGGGTGAAACCCCATCTCTACCAAAAATACAAAAATTAGGTGGGTGTGGTGGCGGGCGCCTGTAGTCCCAGCTGCTCGCAAGGCTGAGGCGAGAGAATCGCTTGAACCCGGGAGGCGGAGGTTGCAGTGAGCAGAGATTGAACCACCACACTCCAGCCTGGGCGACAGAGTGAGACTTTGTCAAAAAAAAAAAAAAAAAAAAAGACATCAGTGGAGGAAGTAACAGCATAGGGTGAAAATAGCAAAGGAACTAGAATTAGAAGTGGAGCGTAAAGTTGTGGCCAAATTGCTGCAGTCTCATGATAAAACTGTGATGGATGAGGAGAGTTCTTACAGATGAATAAAGTGGTTTCTTAAGACGGAGTCTACTCCTGGTAAATATGCTATGAACATTGTTGAAATGACAGCAAAGCATTTAAAATATTACATAAGCTTGGTTGATAAACCAGCAGTAGGGTTTGAAAGGATTGACTCCAATTTTAAAGAAGTTCTACTGTGGGCAAAATGCTATCAAATAGCATCACATGCTATTGAGAAACCTTTCTTTAAAGGAAGAGTCAATCAGTGTAGCCAACTTCATTGCTGTCTTATTTTAAGAAATTGCCACAGCCACCCCAGCATTCAAGAACTATCACCCTGACTATTTACAAGCCATCAACATTGAGACAAGACCCTCCACCAGCAAAAAGCTTAAGACTCACTAAAGGCTCAGCTGATCATTGGCATCTTTTGGCAACAAAGTATTTTTTAATTAGGATGTTTACTTTTTTTTTTTTTAGATATAATGCTATTGCACACTGAATAGACTGCTGTATAATGTAAACAGCACTTTTATATTTACTGGGAAACCAAAAAATTTGTGTAATTCACTATTGTGATATTTGCTTTATTACAGTGGTGTAGAACAGAACTCATAATAACTGAGATATGCCTGTACAAACTTTCAGTTGTCCTCTGCCAGTGGAGTGCTTAATTCTCCCAGCAAGATGTATGAAAACACATGCAAAGTGTTGCCAAGTAGGGCTGCTCACCTAAGCCTTGGTGTCCCTCAGGATTTTTTATTGGGAGTCAGTCATGTAGGCATGGAGAGGTCAGACTGATACAGTGTGACCCAGGACCCAGATGAACAAAAACAGGTGTTTACCATAAATTCCATTGTTAGGGTAAACAATTTGGTGTGATCCAAGGCCCAGATATACAAAGACGCTTTTATCAGGCAGGATATTCCAAAGGCTTATAGGTTATCTCCCAGGAATCAGTCAAGGGCCAGTCCTTGGAAAGTTACAGGCTTTGGGTAGCACAGGTATGCTGAGTTAACCCTTCACGGTACAGTCAAAGATATTCTCTTGTTTTCATCTAAAAGTTGTATGGTTCTACCATTTGAATTTAAATTTATGATCCACCTCAAATTAATTTTTGTGTGTAGAATGAGATAAAGGTTGAGGTTCATCTTTTTAAAGATAGATATCCAACTGTTTAGCATCATTTGTTAAAAAGTCTTTCCTTTCTCCACTGAATTAAATAGGATCCTTGGTTGAAAATCAACTGGCCATATATGTGTGATCCATTTCTGCACTCTGTTTTTTCTCTAGTAACATACTGGCTTAATTATATAACTTAATAGCAAGTCTTGATTTTAAGTAGGCTGAGTCCTCAAACTTTGTTCTTTTTTATTATTTTCGCTATCCTAGTTCCTTTGCATTTTCATATAAATTTTACAATCAACTTTCCAATTTCTATAAAAATTGTTGGGATTTTGATTGGAGTTACATTTAATATGTATAACAATTTAGAAAGAACTGATACTTAAACATTATTGAATTATCTAATCCATGAACACGGGCCATCTCATCCTTTAGTTAGGTTGTCTTTAACTTCTCAGCAGTGTTTTATAGTTTTTTTTAATTAAGAAAAAATGTATTCCTCTGTTTTTCTACATCTAATCTGTTCCTTTCTATGCCTGCATTTTAAAATGTAACTGTTTCATTTTGCAGACTCAAATGTTTCTTTATATTTTATTGGTTTCTGTACCCCTACCTTCAAACCATAACAGTTAATTTTTAGTATATGTTTACTGCAGCTGCATTTTTTAAATTATGAAGACATATAGTGATTCTCAAAGTGGGAAAAAAGAGGTGAAGAGGGCAAAAACTTCCCAACGTGTGAACATTTCAGGATTATATTCTCTTCCCTTCTCATGTATTTCTGGCCTAGGCCAGAAAATTCCTAATGCTCTAGAGATTCTGCTAGTGTGAACCATGGTTATTTATGGGAATGATTTCGTATCCCTCAGGTACAGGTAAGAAAATAAATTAGTTCAAAACTACCACTCTCAAAATAGAAATCGCAGAATCTCTTCCCACTACATTAAATGTTTTTATGGTAGAAAAAAGTATAGGTAGAACAATTTGAAAAAATGATAGAAAGAAACATGTTTCCCTTCAGATTAAGCTCTTAAGGAGTAAGTACTGACAAGCTAACCTTCATCATTTAGTTTTAATAAAGATCTTTAAGAATCTAGAGTTCCTTGAGATGAGGAGTGAGTTTACTTTCCAAAATAACAAACCTTACAGTATGACAAGCAAATTAAAATTAGATATAGAAGTCTTTCATTGAAGTAAATTTGAAACATTCAACTTTAAAGTTAAAGAATTAAGAACTTTAGAAACATTCCTATTACAGAATTCAAAACCTTCAGCTTATAGATTTTTTGAGACCAGGTCTTGCTCTGTTGCCCAGACTGGAGTGCACTGGTGTGATCACAGCTCACTACAGCCTCGACCTCCCAGGCTTAAGCAGTCCTCCCACCTTAGCCCCTCAAGTTGCTGGGACTACAGGTGCACACCACCATGGCTGGCTTTCCGCCTCCCCACCCTCCCGCCCGTAGAGACAGAGTCTCACTATATCGCCCAGGCTGGTCTTGAACTTCTGGGCTTAAGCAGTTATCCTTCCTTGGCCTTCCAAAGTACTAGGATTACAGGTGTGAGCCACCACACCTGGCCTCTAACTTACAGGATTTTTAAATAGAAGTATATCCTGATTATTACCTTAGATGTTAGAATCATCTTGAAAGTATTATGTTGCAACTCTGATGCATGTTTTAAGTTTCCAAATAGATTTATATCTATAAGCATGGAATAAATACATATAAACCATAATCCACTCAGCAGATCAATAATGACAGAGTTAGGAGTATACAGGGGTGCAAAGAGAATATTGTTTCTTTCTCCAAACCAGAGATACATAGATATATGTTTAGTGGCATCAACTTACTTTTTCCAAGTATCCCACTACATTAAATGTTTTTATGGTAGAAAAAAGTATAGGTAGAACAATTTGAGAAAATGATAGAAAGAAAATGAGACTATGAAAGAAAGAAGGGAAGAGAATAGAAAAGAAAGTTCTTGGAAGGAAGATAAAGAGGAGGAAAGAAGGGCAGAAGGAATGGAATGGAAACTGAAGGTGAATCTAAGGACACAGGGCACATAGGCATTTTCATTTGGAGATGGGGTTTGACTGACATTTCTCAAGGTCCTATACTAGTGTACAAGCCTGTTATTTGGTCCTTTTATCTGAGTGATGTGATAAATGTGACAATAGATGCCATTTGGCACTGCAGATCATAAACTCTTAGAGTTGGAAAGGGGCTTTCCTTTAATACTGTCTCTCAGGCATGCCAGAACTAGGACTAGGCCTGGGCTGTGTATCTAAAGATTATTTTTCTGGGAGGCCGAGGCAGGCAGATCATGAGATCAGGAGATCGGGACCATCCTGGCTAACACGGTGAAACCCCGTTTCTACTAAAAAAATACAAAAAAATTAGCCTGACGTGGTGGTGGGCACCTGTAGTCCCATCTACTCGGGAGGCTGAGGCAGGAGAATGGCTGAACCCAGGAGGCGGAACTTGCGGTGAGCCGAGACGGCGCCACTGCACTCCAGCCTGGGCGACAGAGCGAGACTGTCTCAAAAAAATAAAATAAATAAAATAAAATATTTTTCAATCTCTACTTCTACAGTTCTAGGATTAGAGCCCTTACTTTTGTAAATGAAGCCCGTTTTATCACTAGATAAGAGTTCCTGTGTCATAGCTTTTGTAACTCACTTTTTTAACTTTTGTAACTCATCTCATTTCTAAGCCACACCAAAAATGGGCTGCTTTCCCTCATGGCATCCCTCACTGTATTGTATGTAAGACTTACTCCTCAGGTTTTGCAGTCATTCCTCTTCCAGCATAGTTTTCAGCTTCTCTACTGTTCCACTCCATTTATAAACACAACTCAGTTCTTTCAGAAATTAATTCATTACCAAAGCTGATTGCCAAAGTTATACAGTATCTTCTGCAGTGTGATGACTCATCTAGTATTAATGCAGTCCAAGGATCATAGTTTTCTTCAGTATCATCACTGTGAACTCATATTAGTCTTGTCAGCCAAACCAAACCCAATCAAAACATTAATGTTTGGGAGTTTTGAATTTTTACAAATTTAAACTCATGTTATCCATGCCTTCTTGTTCTGTATGTAATGTGCAATTATAAAAAGTTCTAAAATAGTTGCATGAGCTTTTATTTATCTTTGTTAAATTTTATGTTTAATCTTTCATGCTAACCTGTTGAGATTATTTTAAATTGCAAATTGTTTAGTCTTTTTTTCTTTTTGCTCTTACTACTGTTTTTAATTTATACACAATAATTGTACACATTTTGGAGGTAGAGTGTGCTATATCATACATGGATACAATATGTGATGATCAAATCAGAATAATTAGCATATCTGTCACCTCAGACATTTATCATTTACTTTATGTTGAAAACATTTAAAAATTTGATTCTTTTATTTGATATATTGGGTGTCTCTTTAGCCTTTGGTCTGAAATTCCATAAGCACATATTTTCATTCTTCTATTCACAAAGTTGTAGAATTTTCAATCTAAAAAGTACCTAAAATATCATAAAATTCAGCTCCCTTATTTTAGGATGAGGAAACTTGGGTCCAGATGGGATAAAATAACTCTCTCATGGTTACACAACTCATTAACAGAAAATTATGACTGTCCTAAAAGATGGATTGGTAGCAAGTCTGTGAACCAAGACTGAGACACATATAATCACCAGTAATACTTGGTGGGTGCTAGAATATTGAACAATATGCTTGGGGTACAATTGTCCCACTATATCTGAACATGCATTATTCTCCATTATTTCCACAGGTACTGACATATCTTAACAAAATCTAACAGACCTTTCACACTGTCAGATGAAGAAGTAAAGTTGCCTTGGAATGACTTTTTAGTGAACCATACTGTCTACTTGTAATAAAAGATATTCATTTCTAAGTAATTAGTAAAATTATTTATATACATCAGTTTATTTTCTAGTTTGTCCTTTCCATAGTCCTTTTGAAAAATCAAAACATTTTCCCACTTCCATTCCTCCAATATTTCTGTTTTATTCAATAAATCAAAATAAGTAATATATTTAAACGCAAACAAACTCAGCCATCTGAAATTTTTAATTGTACCTAAATAACAAATGAGCCAACAAGGCTATTTAGAAAATGAGAGAAAACTTTCATGCTATTGTTAAAACCAAGCGTATATGTAGCCTTAAATGCTCTTATTGGAAGACAGGGAGAATAAAGGATGAATAATTGAATGAATGAACAGAAGTATTCAACCTTGGAAAACACGAGGAAAAGAAATAACAAAAATATATATAAATTAGAATATAGAGAAAAATAATTTGAAATAAATTGAAGTGATTCTTTCACAAAAGTATAGCTAAGCATCTAACAAGATTTTATTGCAGAAAAAGTGAAATAAACAAATATTAGATATTATCAAATCTAAAAAATAAATATAGAGGAAGAAAGGAGATAAACTAGAATGTTGTAAATACTTAGATCCAGGAGGGAAAAGGTTGTGGAGAATTTTTATAGAGGTGATAATGTGATAATGGTTTTTTAAAAGCTTCAGAAAGTTTATAGAAATGTAATAAAAACAGGCCATGACTGGCAACTACGAAGGCATTGGAGGCCCTAGAAACTCTTTCAGTAGAGTGCGGGTCAGAAAGCCAGGCTGCAAGACATCAAGTAGGCAATAAACATCTGGGAAGAGATAGCTAAAATCACCTGTTTTCATTCACAGTGTAGCCTGGGATTTCTTCACCTGCTTGTGAGGAACCAAAAATAGAAATTAATACAAAGCTTACTTTTTAAATATGTTATATTTGATTATTTTAAAGTTGAAATATCAGATACTGTGTTGGTCTTAAGAACATTTTATGAGGTAATTTGTAGTTTTGTTTTTTTTAACATTTATATCCTAGTATACTTGCAACTTTTTCCTATAGATGCCCATGCAGTATGATGGCATGAATTAACACAACACAGAAATTGAGATCAGTTGACTGTGTTCTCTGCTAACTTTGTATAGTAATGCTTCTCACTAGAAGAGAAACCAGTGTTTAAAAACTGAAGATAAGCTCAACAATGAATTCAGGTCAGAATAGGGTGCTGGTACAGGTATTTCGAGGAGATTCTTGGATCTTCAGAAAGTTCACCTATTGGTACTGACTGAACTTGTTAAATGAGATTGTGCCAAAAGTAAGTTCCTGGCAGAATTTTAAAATAATCTCTCCTAAACAGTACTATTTTTAATAACAGTAGATAGACAATAGTAATGAAAGACTTCAATTACACAAAATTGGTTACTCATTAGATTTGATATTCAATGTCTTGTTAACTCCAAATTCCTCTTGCTGTTTATTATTCAACACTATTAACACATGGCACTCCATCTTTAATCTAATCTAATCCCCGCTGTCCATCAGATCTTTGACAACTCCATTAATTTTCATTAATTTAGCACACCAGACTTGGTCATACACATCACAGCCATTAATAATTGTTGGAAGTTGTTTAATATTTCACATGAAGAATTCTGCTGCTCATATTTCAGTTCTAAATTAGATAACTTTGGTATAAAAACTGTTATGCCTAGAAAAACAGACAAGCTCTGGACAGATTGCTTTCTCTGTATGACTTACAATTGCTTATATCCAGAAGACACATAATCACCTTCAATTGTTGTTTTGAAAAAAAAAAAAAAAATTCTTCTAGAAGCTATGGGTACTGAATGAGGGGAGAACATGGTTAAAAACAAAACAAAAAAAAATGTTCAAAAAAAGAAAACAGTGCTCATCCCCTTTTAAGAGCTATTCACATGAAAAATTGCTCTGCATAAACTTGATCTATATGTTTTTCATGGTTATTAGTAGTAATGAAGATGCATTAACCATATTCTCTTGATAATGCTCTAGCACTTTCTTAGTACTTTTATCAACATATAAATTTTACAACTGGCAATATGGGAATTCTGACTAGTACATTTTTGTGTATAAAAAAGGGTAACAACATTATAACTTCTTCATATCTGGGAATTATGAATCCTGACTTGCAAACAAGCAAAACTAAAATGCAGCAGAACTTCAGTACCATGATAGCTTTTCTTTATACTGTCACTCACAGGAAATGGGAATGTATGCAGGCTGCTGAGTGGAATATAATGCCAGAGGTGAATGCCTAGTTAATCCAGAATTTATGAGTTTTTTTCATTTCATTCATTCTTTTTTCTCAATAAACATACATTGAGTGCCTTCTCTGTTGCCAACCTATAGTAAATGTAAATTAAGAATGCTCTACTTCAGTAGGAAGCATCTAAAAAATGAAAGTAAGTGATGCATAATCACTTTATATCCTTATCTCCATTAGGAAACATTATTTTAAATAATTTTTGGAAGTACATTTAAATAGCTCAATTCCTTAAAGATGAAACTTGATGCCAAAGGAACCATTTGAAATTTTTTTCACACTTCATTGAGTTATAATGAATAGATCTTTCTTTTATAAAGCTGAATTTCATATTTTAAATTTGATTTGTCCTACCTCCAAAAGCAATGTAAGTCTCTAATACCTAGCCCATAACATTAGCTAGTAACATTAGAGAAAACTTTATGGAAGGAAGAAGTCTAGTGTTCTTTCCTTTTTATTATAGAACTATGGATCTGTTCTGTTTTACAGCAACATCTAGTAGTGCAAGGATATAGCTGTCATATTAAAAGTAGAATTGCCATGTAAGTGCTGACAGCTAGATCTGGGAGAAAGAAATTATAATAAAAATCAAGTTAATTAAAATCAAATAAGTAGATCTCTTAAAGTTGATTTTCAATTTTCCATTTTTATGAAAAAAGCAAAATGTGAGCTATTTCATTTATATTAATGATTTGGGCACATTAAAAACACAAACTTCAATATTGTCATGGAGCTGGACTCCCCTTTACAACTAAAATCATCTATAATCATAACTGGTCTTCAAGATAATAGCCCTGAGATACTGCAGGATTCTGAGTCATTTGGGAATTGTTCATCTAACAAATGTTAACTTGGTGCCCTCTATTTGCCGGGCACAGTGATAATACAGGTGCTGGCCACGAGACAAAATTTGAGAGAGTAGTGGTTAAGGGAGTTGATAGCTGCTGAGAGCTAGAGTCAAATAAGAATAGACCTTTGGATCTGCGATGTGAAGTCATTGGTGACTTGAGGAATGGCTTTAGGGCAGTGGCACAGCTGGAGCTTAGTGGACCAAAGACTGAGGAAGCAGAAGCTTCTTTAATATACCTTGAAAAAATATGTTATAAGTAAAGAAAGAAGTGGGATGGTAACTTGAAGGGAACAAGGGTTCAGTAGAGAATTTAGCATACGTATACATATACTCACCACGGTTGTATGCTAATGGAAATGATACAGTAAAGGAGAAAATGATGATGCAGGAGAGGAGGATGCAGGAATAACACTCTCTGAAGGTCAGAGGAGATGGGATTCAAAGCACAAATGGAGAGTCTGATCTTCCACTGTGGCAGGTGAAAAGATGGACTATGGGTAGATGCTGCTACCATTTAACAAATATTATTGATAAAGTACCTATGATGTACCAGACAATGGCAATATAATAGTTAACAAAAGAGACAAAAATTCTTGCCCTCATGAAACTTGTATTTGAATGGGGATTGGAAGAGGTGAACAAATGATAACCAAATAAATACATGAAATACATAGTATGTCAGATGATGAAAAGTACTATCGAGGAAAATAAACCAGGTAAGTGGAGAAGGAGGATATGGAGCGCTGGGGCAGAGAATAAGGATAGATTGCAATTGCAGAGAACTGGGCACTTGACATAACTTTTAGGAATTTACTTCATGACTGTCAGACACATTTATTTTCAAAATCATATTAAATTTGGCCTAGTACCCATGTGCCAGGGCTGGTGAGAAACCTACTCTTAGCTTCGTTTCATAGATGCCCCCTTCTGTGAGGACCTCAGGACTTGCCTAGCCTCTCCTTTATAGTCCAATCACAAGTTTTAAGCATATATTTATTTATGTGATTATTTGATTAATATATTCTTCTGTACTAGACTAGAAGCTCCAGGAAGGGAACAGTGTCTATTTTGGGCAATTATATTCTCATAACCCAGCAGTGTTGGCTCTATTTGTTGAATGAATGAATGAAAAGTAAATAAGATTGTTTTCCATAAGCTGTGTTTTTAAGAATCTCATTATTTTATTATTCTGTGGTAACTTTAAATTTTCACTTCTCACTTTATATAGCTGGTCTAGTAAATGACCTTTTTCAAAGCAGACAAGGTGTGCTTTTATACCAATTAATTATGTGAAATAGAATCATCCTCTAAGTGTAAATAATGCCTCTCCATTTCTTTTTTTAACAGGACCAATGCCAAAGGTGCTCCCCTGAATATAAATAAGGTGTCTAATAGCCTGATTAATTTTGGAAGAAAGTTGATTTCCCCAGCAATGGCTCCAGGCAGTGCAGGTGGCCCTGTACCTGGAGGCAACAGCAGTAGCTCCTCCTCCGTTGTGATTCCTACCAGGACCTCAGCAGAGGCCCCAAGGCATCACTTGCAACAGCAACAGCAACAGCAGCAGCAGAGGCTGATGAAATCAGAAAGCATGCCTGTACAATTGAACAAAGGTAGGAAAAATTACTAGTAAATCCAAAGAAAACATTCACTATGTAGCCTGGGATTTCTTCACCTGCCTGTGAAGAACCAACCTCCTAGAATAGAAATTAATGCAAAACTTGCTTTTTTAATATGTTATATTTGATTCTTTTAAAGTTAGAATGTTAGAGTTAGTCTTAAGAATATTTTATGAGGTAATTTTTTTTTTAACATTTATATCCTAGTATACTTGCAACTTTGTCCTGTAGGTGCCCATGTAGTATGATGGCATGAATTAACACAACACAGAAATTGAGACCAGTTGACTGTGTTCTCTGCTAACTTTGCATAGTAATGCTTCTCACTAGAAGAGAATCCAAAATGAGAAGTTCCAGTACCATGGGGCTTCACTAGTTACAGCATTCATTGGTGTGTTGCAGTTGTTTTAAGGAAGTGGGCCACTAGGCTTGTAGTCTCTCACCCAGCTGCTTCACTTCTAAGGAATACAAACTGGAATCTTAAGCAGTGGGGAGAGAGAAACTAAACAAAACTTCAAGCAGCCAAAATAAGTGTATGAGTCCATAAACTAAAAGTTAGAACCACAGAACATTAGAGCAGAGGAAACCTGGGAGATCATCCAATCCTTATCTCCCACTGGATGAGCGAGGGCACTGCTGTTGGTAGCACATTTTCTGCTGGGACTCAGGTAAGCTCATTTCTGTTTCAGGGCCTTTCCGGAGCTTCACCTCCCTCATGTTTTGTATTCATAAGAGAGCACTTCAGGTTCTTACTCTGATCCTTTGCACTCTTATTTTTCACCTATTTTTGAAGAGTCATAACGTATTAGGTCCCCCTTTTCATAAGAAATTGGAAACAGCTACATTTATTCTTAGTAGTAGGACTCTGCTAACTGTACTCTAGAAGCAAGAAGTTGTAACTTGATGGCAAAAAATACTTAAAAAGCAATCCTAAGACCTCACAAGCAGTCTAGGGCCACTTAGTGTCAGAGCAAACATCCTGACTCAAGTATCATTCATGTCTTAAAGGGATCCCTCTGTTATATCAGTGCTCAATAATTAGTGTTGACAATAACATGAGTAATATTGTCAGTAAGATTTTAAAACTATGTTCCATATACTCTGTTTAAGGAGATTACATTCAAAGTTAGTTTCTAATTTTACATAATGCCATTTAAATTGGTAAACTTATGTTAAATGGACTTTCTTCCCCAATGATATAAATGTTGAGTATTATTCAATGAGTGTGCAGACTCATGCACACACACATGCATGTCTGTATTCCTCTATTGGTTACATCATGTTATCCTTCTATTCAGTTTTTATTTGCCTATGTAAAATACTAGATTTTGTATAATTAGTATTTAAATTTTTATGAGAATTTTCAATTTACGATGCATAAGAATATCTCGGGTGTGGTGGTTCACGCAAGTAATCCCAGCACTTTGGGAGGCCGAAGTAGATCACAAGGTCAAGAGATAGAAACCATCCTGCCCAACATGGTGAAACTCCATGTCTACTAAAAATACAAAAATTAGCTGGGCATGGTGGCGCACACCTGTAGTCCCAGCTACTCAGGAGGCTGAGGCAGGAGAATCGTTTGAACCTGAGAGGCGGAGGTTGCAGTGAGCTGAGATCGCGCTGCTGCACTCCAGCCTGGCAACAGAGCCAGACTGCGTCTCAAAAAAAAACGAATATCTCATTGAAAATTACATTCTTTTCTTTTTAACGTAGAGCTGTCACACATGATTTTTTTTTAAAAAAGACACCAAATCATTAGCATGTTGTAAATGTATTTTAATGCCAGGAGATATGCCCATTTCCAGAATGGAAATGAATGTTATTTTACATATTTCTTAATTGTACTGTTTTATTGTTCTAAACAAATACGATTTCAATATTGCTTTGATAACAAGCCATAGTCAGTTGTAATTCTAACTGATGGCAGGCAAATGAGTCAGAGAATCTCTTAATGTTGTAGCTTAAATTTTCTAAGGAACTAAGCCAAATGACTAGAAATATAAAGTTGTGTCTCCAAGGAAATGTCAAGTATTAATATCACAGTAAGTGAGAAAGGAAGTGCATGGAGATGGAACAATTGATGAAAACCAAGTCCCCAGTTATAAGGAGACAACAGAGCACTTAAGCAAAGTATTTGGAACATGATTATCACTAGGGCATTTTAACTGATCCCTGTGCTGAAAGGAAGTAGCCTTGTTTGGCAGCCCTTCTATATTTGTACTTGTGGTTTGTTCTTCTCATGTCAGTCTACCAAAAACAAAAACTTGTTTACCTTCAGATTAACTACAAATGTTCCTGCTAATGCCTCTTCCTGCACAAAGGTTTGGATAAAACAAAAGGCAAAGAGAACAGTTTATAGAAGTAGAAGATAGTGTAGTTTGCTGCTCTTCTCTATTCATCCATTGATGAGCTCTAAGCAACACCCTGAAGCTCCCTGACCCTGTTGTTTCCTCACCCTGAAATAAGAGATCTGGGCTAATCCCTGGAGAGCCTCCCACCTCTAAAAATCTATGGTTGTTTTGGTAGAGCATGTATTGATTGACTCTACAATGAAGAATACTTCTCCAACATTGGTTCTTTATGCTGGTACTTCCCACATGTATCCTGCTGTGCTGTCACACTGACAAAGCTGCAAGCATATCACCTGGTCCCATAGATCAGTGAACACAATATTTAGCCTCTCAGGAGGCTTGTGTTGCGAAGTGATTTCTATCTCAGAACAGAGTCATCTACTTAATGCCTTTGAGGAAAGATAATGTAATAGTCTTTTTAGTGTACTCTGCTGGAAAATTTGAAAGTTATGTTGAAAAATGGTTGTTTATAAAGATGAAACTTTATGGTTTTCATAATCAGTTAACTTTCAATTACTTGTGCTTATATGCTTATATAGGGGGACAGTTGTGTTTGTAATCCAAACTCACATGTGTTGCTTGAAGTACGTTGTGTAGTTTGTCTATGTGTTGGGGTAGGATAGTGAAGGAGCAGCCCAGATGTTCCCTATAATTTTTTTGGTGATATTTAATGTTAAAATGAGTGGTCAGTCTCTAAATATACATTAATAAGTGATCTAGAAGCAGCAGAGTAAAACAGGTAGCAGGCACAGAATTGAAAATCTCCTTCAAATATACAGAAAGTAGGCACACCATTTATCAGTGAATTTAGAGTTCACATACTATGAAAATCTGGGGTCCATTTCCACTAAAAGCTATTTATCGCTTGTTTGTGGTATGTTCCTATTTATAGATTTTATTTCAATTATAGGAGACTAAATGTGTGTACTGTTAATTGATGATGATGGTATAATTACAACCTAGCAGTTTCCAGATTAGCTGGCCATACTGTAAGTCATAGTGGTCAGAACACTGAGGATATGTCATTTAACTCAAAAGTTGATTTTTTTTTACTACTGTATATATTATATAAAAGCTCAAGGGGAAACAAGTCCATTAATCATAAATGATCATACATAGAAAATATGATGCTTTTTTAAAATGCTTTTTTCTTTAGCTTGTCTGAAAATAGCATAGGCCTTCAGATGGTGATATATCCAGAGAATGATTCTGTTAACAGTGACTATGCTTAGTGTTGAACTTTGTCATCCAGGAAGGAAATCAAAGAACCAAAAAGTCTTCCTTCCAAATGTTAGTGCACCTCAGGTTCTTCATGAGATTTCCTGTTATGCTCCTTTTCCTTTCTTATGTTCTTAAAATGCACTTGTTTTTTGTTTTTTTTTTTTTCCTGTTTCCTTTGTCTATATTTTAAATTGCTTTTTGAATTTGAACATGTCATTATTTTAAGCACTTACTATAAGTCCAATTTGTAAATGAAATCTTGCCTATAATAAGTATATCAAGTTAAGGGTATGCAGTTCACAGATTTATTTTTACATGTTGACATTTATAAGTACATGTGGTAACTTAAGAAATCTTTTCATTACTTAATATGAAATTAGAACTTATTTAGGTCTTTATCTTGTCACTGAAGAAGTTGGTTTCAAGTTTAGTTAAAAATAAATTTTGTCTGATATAGGAGGAAATCAATTTCAAAAGAATGCCTATTTTTAAACAAATGACATATAACAATTTTGGATGAAAGAGAAAATATAAAATCACACTAATATTTGTAGCATCATGAAATATGCTCAGCAAAATCTTTTGACTGCTGAAGTTTCCTATACTCTAGTTGAAACTTGTTTGTGTTTTTTTTTTAAGAAAAACAAACACAAAACATTCCTAGGAAACATGCTTTCAAAAATTATTTTCTTTAAAAATACTTTATATTAATTTTTCTAAGCTTGTGCATTATTTTGGTTTGTACTGTATTTTTAGTAATTTGATTAAAGTATTAGAACATTCAGTAGAAAAGTGAAGTTGATTATTTCCTTTTTATGAAATCTAATTATTTTTTCTTATGAAATCCAGGCGATGTAGTTACAGGAAGCGATGCTCAGGTTTCTGTTCCTGTCCAGACTCTAACTGACCTCCAAGGTACAGTTACCATAACAACATAGTGTTTCTTTTTCTTTGCCTACAGTATTATCATTGCCTACTCCAAAACTCCATTTTTCTTTTTGCCTACCCTCCATTCATACTGTTTTTAATTCACTACCATTGTTCAGCCACTGAGTGGCACTATTGTTTAGAACAAAAGTTCCCTCTCATGTCATACCTTGATGATGCCGAATATGGCTGTGATGTGGGTTTTCTATTAGGTGTGCACAAGCCTCTTTGCAAAATAAGATTCACCCTATATTTTGTGGTTATTATAACATACTATACTTTGTGTGCCAGCTCACACTGAGGTGTTCTTTTTGTTATACTGGTGATCTGTGACAATATTTGACCAATTAGTTCTGAAATTAGAACACCTTATGTGCTATAATTAGCCAGAAATACTTATATTTTACCTGAAATAATTACAACCTGATTTTGAAATGCTTTTAAGTATTGCCTTTGAATTATGAATTCTATTAACACAAAGTACAGTTTAGCAAATCTTCATATATGCTAACTGGCAATGGTTTTTAAAAAAGAATGTTCAAATATCATATCCATTTGTTCAAAATATAGAAAAAAATGTAGTTTTTAAATATAAAAAGTGATCATCTACCTCCTATGCAACTTTAAAGCATATAAATATTTAAAGTGGCTGCATTAATCTTTTATTATGCAGTCTTTTAGATGAAATATGCCGTAGAGAGGATTTCCGTGTTAAATGGAAGCCTGGAGTAACTTTAAGAATCTTCTATTCAAATTCAGACTAAAATGATAGCAGTATTAATTAAAATCCGTATCATGTTTTTCTTAATTTAAAATATCCATATAGTCATGCTAGTAGTATTAAAATACTGTTTTAATAATGATATGTCCTCATATTATCCATTTTTGGAGGGGAGAACAGAAAAGAATGGGTTGTGATTAAGAGATTGATGTATTGGATTAACTTAAAAAACAAAAACCCACCATGTTGTGGCAATAGAGAAGTAAGCTTTCACTTCTATATATAATTCTGTGTCTCACAGGCGTAGTTTCTGGAGGTATTCTGGTAATTGAACCAGATGAACTTCAAGGGCTTTTCTAACTCAGGGATTCCATGAAGAGCTGTTCATTCTTGCTGTCTGTTGAATAATCTACATAATAAAGGAGTATGATAGCATGGACAAGAGGAAAGGCAGATAATGTCTACATGATTTCTCTTTAGCTTTGCACTTAGATGAATATAAATGTGATCGTCTGATATGGAGAGAATTTACAAGACTTAAATTTACTTTCTAAAATTAAATTCTGAGCCCCACAGGCAACTTTTTAACATGTGTTTTGTTGTCCCAATGTTAATTGCTACAGAGTAGATCTTTGGCTTCTCTGCAAGACATGGGATATGAAGCCCAACTTATACCTGTGGGAAGAAAAGCTGAGGGTTGGCTTGCTTATTTTTACTTCTGCTTCTATGCTATTGATAAATCCAGTTTTTTTCCTACAAACCAGAGCCACAGCACTAATGTAACTGTTTAACTAGAACTTCAAAGAGGGAGGTTATATTGTTTTGTTCATATACCTTGTGTTATATAAGTAGTTATCTCATTCATTTATTCAACAAGTATTTATGGAGTGCCTGCTGCTGTGTCAAACTCTGTTTTCATTGGTCCCTTGGCTTTCCCTACAGCTTTACCTGGTCATTTGGGCATTACCTTTGCTTTAGATGACCCAGTTAAGACTACATAGTCGGGAACCAGCTCTTTTACTAGATACCCTATTCAGAATCGCCTCTGCCTCCCATACCATAGCAGAGATTGTATCAGTCTGATAAGGAACGTTCCAGCAACTTTAATAGATGTGAATCACAAATAAATAGTTTTTAGTCTGTGGTAATGATTCTGACAATGATAGACAATGAGAGTACACCTACCTAATTTGGGGAAGTCACTTTTCGTCTTCCTCGATGTATTCCCTGAAAAGCACCAAGAAGCAAAGGGAAGTAGAAGTAAACCAAAATAGTGGTAGCAGCAAAAAAATATTCTATCTATGCTTAATATAATCAGTGCAAGGAATTAAACTGGTTAGACTTTCCCAAGTGTCTTTTTTCAAAGCAGTGAAGTAAATTTCAAGAAATAAAGTAAATATCAATACTTTTGATGATTCCTTGATTATAGGTAGTCTTTTTAATGAAATTTTATGTTTGTATCTTTGACTTTTAACACAGCAGTTACATGGGCTTTTTATTTTTAAGAAAAAGTCTGAATATAAAATGAGATTCTATAATTTAGATCAATAAGTAATTTTTAAAGAATTATTCAAAAATTTCATTTTATATCTTGCAGTGTAGGTTGCAATCACACACCGAAAAAAAAGCCACAGCAAACTTTGTTTATCAAAGACTTAACTCAGTGAGGTTCTTCAAAATTAGTTTTAGAAATTGCATACTTACCCCAGAAACCTTTGTCAAGAGATATTTACAAATTTATACACACACATACACGACACATGTTATTTTTAAAGAGAATCTCGAATTTGTAACAACAGAAGTACAGTCAGCCCTCTGTATCCATGGGTTTCACATCTCTGGATTCAGCCAACTACAGGTCAAAAATATTCAGAAAAAAAATGAGTCTCCACTGAACATGTCCAGACATTTTTCTTATAATTCCCTAGACAATATGGTATAACCACCATTTACATAGCATTTACATTGTATTAGGTATTATAAATAATTCAGAGATGACTTAAAGTATAAGGGAGGACATGCGTACATTATATGAAAATAGTACTGCCATTTTATATAAGAGACTATGGCATCCTTGGATTTTGGTATCCACAGCAGTCCTGAAACCAATCTCCCATGGATACTGAGGGATGACTAGATTTAGGTATTAACATGTAATGTACCTTTAGGAAAGAAATACAGATTTTTAAAATAATTTCCATAGGCATCTTTAAAAATATATTTGTATGTATACATTTGTGTTATGGATGTAAATATGCACATACATACACACAGATATCTATAACATCAAATTGTCTTAAATATAAAAAGGTTAAAAAAGAAAGTTCCTGTCCAGGTAACCACTGTTGATATTCTTAAGGTAAAACTAAAATATATGATATTAGATGATTCCAATTAATTAAAGGTACCACATGAAAAATGGGGTGGGGGGAATCCCCATTTTCTCCTCCCACCTTTCTGCCAGCCCATTTCCCCAAGGGTAACCATTGTTAAGTTTCTTATGATTTCTACCAGGAGAAAAAAATACATATTAAATTGAGGCATAATGTGGGAGTCACATTAATGTGGTAAGAGCTCACTTGTTTGGAGGTGACTTTCTCTCTGGCCCATCAAGAAGAAAGCACTGACAAAAATGTCCCAGTGTAAATGAAAAGCAGCAAGTTGGTAGAACAAGGAGAGGGGTATCAAGTCAACCGGGGTAGAACAGAGTAAGGACAAGAAAAAGAAACAGCTTCCACTCACAAGAGTGAGGGAAGAGACCAAAAAGCCAAAAAATGGTCCTTATAGATGGCACTATATTGATTGGCTGCTGTGGTTATTGTTGAGACGTGATAGACCTGAAGCATAACAAGTATTTCCATTATGTTCAGTATAATCACTTTAAGGCAGAGAAATAGATGTAAAATGAATTTTGGGAAGTGTCGGTTAGCTAGAAAATGCATTTTTGTGGAACATCTATTCCAGAAGACATTGAATAAATGAGTTGTTTTTGGACTGAAAACAAGATCAGAATTTGCCCTTTACTTTCAAAAGGCCTCATTCCATTTTGCTTTAATCTAATTTTAGGTCACATTTACATCATCCCACATGGCACAACCCTTATGAGAGGGGGAGGGTGGTACAGTTTTGTCTAGCATGGGCTCTGGAGTGAAGCCTGAGTTTGAATTCAGGCTCCATCGCTGCCTTGCTGGATGACCTGGGGAAGTTACTTAACCTCTTACTTGTAAAGAGAGAATAAGAGCAGCTGCTTCAAGGTTTGTTGCTGGACATCATCACAGCACCTGTTGCATAGTGAGGGCTCTAGGGTGCTACCTGCTCAGGTAGTGGTAATGATAGCACCATTATGTGCTTTCCTCAAATACCTCTCTGACTCTCAGAATCAAATAATTAAGGAGCTCATTCCACACATCTATCTTTTCTTAATTATTATTTCTGATATTCTAAAGACACATGTTTGCATGCAGGTACCCAATCCAACAGTGTTTGACTTTTGTGGTCAGGCTAGAGAATGTCTATTCCAGGGGCTTCAAGTACAACCTGTGTCTGTTCACTCTTGTGACAGCAAGATGCATGTCTTTAATTAGTAGACATTAGCCTTTTTGCTGTCTATCACTCAGGTCTGCAAGGAAACAAACTGTTACTATATAGGGACCAGATGCCTCATTGTCTTGGTCACTATATAAAGTCAAGGTTATCCCCTTTCTGTGGCCACAGAACAGGGGTTTTCAGGCTTTTCCCTTTCTGCTCATCTAGGCTATACCTTCCCAGCAAGGCCCCCCGTAGACGACCTAGCCTCCTGAACATTTTGCCTTTGGGTGTCCAGTGTCCACCTTCCTCAGCTGACCTCAGGTGTACTGGGGTTCTACCTGTCTGTTTAGTAACATACCCACCCCCTTTTCTTATTTTGCATCAAATTTAGTAAGAGAAAATCCATGAAAATATTATTCATGGGACATAGTAAGAGCTCAATAAGCATTATTTTTCCTTCCTCTTTCCTTCTCTCCCAGCCATTTTGCAGTCAGGAATCTCCACTGATGCCTATGAAGCTCATTCAGTCATTTTAGGCTCTCGACAAGTTACCTCCATTGACATACAGCACACAGGGCACACTACTTTTATTGAGTGTTTCAGAGAGAGAAAGAGAATGAATGGAGGAAATAAGATAGCTATACACAGCTATGTCTCATCCATAACTTTGTGCAACTAACAAAAAAAAAGATAACTTCTTCTGTGCAGATAGATGTAGCTCTCACCAGGGCACATGACTTAATAAGCAGACTGTGGCCTGGATTTCAGTTGCTCTGCCAGGCAGTCTTATGTGACACATATATGATGGCTCTGTACCTAGTGCCAGTTAGTTGAAATCTGTGGGAAATCATTGAGAAGTGCAGCCAGTGTCCTACCAGGAGAGGTTTCAACAGGAGAATAATCCTATCAAGAGAGAACCTGTGACTCCACAATCCAGAGTATTGCATATTAATCTATATGCTCTAGATTTGGAAACCATCTCTATGCCTTCCGCTAGACATGGTTTATATCTACGGAGAGCATATGCTAGAGACCACACTAAACCCTTTACATTATCATTTAGGACACACAGCCACTGGTAGATGAGAACTGTGGCCAGTGGAGGGTCAGTGACTTGTTCAAGGCCGTACAACTAGATAGCAACCGAGTTCAGACTCAATCCTAGCTGTGTTGACCCACCAGATATTGGCTTGGGGAATTCTACCCTGTAAACATCTCTCAAATCTACCACCACAGCCTCAGTTTAAGCCCATAATCTCTTGCCTGAACCAATGCAACAGATGGTTCACTCAACCAAGCCCTTATAATCCTCACTCAATTTTCTGGCCTAAAATCTGTAGTAACTGCCATCAACCACCAATGAAATAAAGGCCAGACCCCTTAACATGAGAATAAGGAGCTCTTGATCTGTCAGACCCTTGATCTGGCCTTATCTTCCCTCTATCCTCCACTCCCCAGGACTGGATGACCAAGAGGGAAACTAAGCTCATGTTTAGTGTACCAGCAACTTGGTTTTTTCTTAAAAAACAAACAAAACAACAACAACTTTAATTTTAGGTTCAGTGGTACATGTGCAGGCTTGTTACACAGGTAAACATGTGACACGGGGGTTTGCTATACAGATTATTTCATCACCCAGGTACTACGCCTAGTACCCTATAGTTATTTTTTTTAATCTTCTCCCTCCTCCCACCCTCCATATTCAAGTAAGCCCCAGTGCCTGTTGTTCTCTTTGTGTCCACGTGTTCTCATGATTAGCTCCCACTTATAAGTGAGAACATGTGGTATTTGGTTTTCTGTTCCTGTGTTAGTTTGCTAAAGATAATGGCCTCCAGCTCCATCTATGTTCCTACAAAGAATGTGATGATGTTTTTTATGGTTGTATAGAATTCCATGGTGTATAATGGGTTACCTTCAACTTTAGAAAAAAATTGATATTTGATCCTCCCCCAGAAAACCTTGAAATAATCATCACATTTTTTAGAAAGCACTCTGTTCTTTTTACTTTGATATTGATAGCATTTTCAGTTACATATTGATGGCAGGGAGCACCAAAGGTTTTAATCAGGCCGTGATTAAGCTAGATGTTCCTAGTACAATTCCTTTGAAAACACTGTGGTCTCCACTAGAAAGGACCCTCCCTGAGCCACCACTACCATTTCCTCTTTGAGTTTTAAGATCTAGTTCACACTCTTAATTGTCTGAGACAAGATTGGACACTCCCCCTTTTGTGCACACACAGTGCTGTTGTTTGTACTTCCGTGTTCGCTTTTGCTGCCTAGGGTTGTAGGTTAGTGTGTATACAAGTCTGTATTCCTTGTATGGCTATTTGGAAGTTTCTTAAGAGCTTCTGTTACATTCATCCTTCCCTCCCCAGTGCTAGACAGAGCTTTCTTTAGGCATTTCATGAGATCCCTCTGCATAGGGCTTGTTCCCTGATGTTTGATCATGAGTGAAGGACTACATACATGCATTAATACATGCACACCCTAGGTGGCTTAAGAATGAGCCTATATTTAATGTATTTAAGAACATCTTACAATGTAAAATAATGTTAAATAAATGTCATGGATCAGAAATCCTGAGAACCAAACTGTAAGACAGGTTCATAGTTAAGACATTTATTGGGCAGCATCCTCGAGATCAGTACGTGGGGAGTGAAAGAAGCAACATTGGCAGGGGGAGAGCTAAACTGCTTCGCAGTTGCTGCTGGAACCCTCTGGGGCTGGGGTAGTCCTCTAGAGTTGTCCACCTTGAGGCAAGGGGGCCGGCTTTTATTTGTCAACCAAACCAGTCACTGGATTGGAGTTAATTCCCAGGGAAGGGGCATGATCTTGGGCAAGGAAACTCTCTTCAGCTGCAGGCAGTTTCCAGAGAAGAACTCAGGAGAGCCATCAACAGCCAGCATTTCCAGCAGCTGGGGGACATAAGTGCCTTGGACCTGAAGAGGGAATTGGGCAGGGCCCCACAGCAGCATATTATAGAATGTGCCTCTAAGAATAGGCTTTAAATTTTAGTGCAACAAAAATGTTAAGTACTGTGCCTCTCTTTGTCAAAAACAAACAAACAAAAGTATGTAGAGAGCTTTGGAACCGCTGTGTAGCTTACGGGTTACAAGCTTGCTGAGAATACTGACCCCTCAGCTCAGGAGCTGTCCAGGGGAAGCCTGGATGAGCCCTCATCCATCTACCCCAGTGTGCCATACAAATGTGATCAGATTCTGTGCATACTAGATATGAAAAAGGCAGAGAAGTCTGATAGTGCATCCTTTTATCTTGAGGCAAGACTACTCCAGGTACCTGGGCTTTTCGTATGTATCTCCAGAGGAAATACAGTTGTCCCTCAGTATCTGTGGGGGATTGGTTCCAGGACCCCTGTGGATACCAAAATCCACATATACTCAAGTCTCTTTTATAAAATGGTCTAGTGTTTTCATATAACCTATGCACATTTTCTTCTATCCTTCATCTCTAGATTACTTATAATAGCGAATACAGTGTAAATGCTATGTTATACTGAGTTTGCTGCTGTTGTTGTTGAGACAGGGTCCCACTCTGTTGCCCGGACTGGAGTGCAGTGGTGCAGTCATGGCTCACTGCAGCCTCTACCTCCTGGGCTCAAGTGATTGTCCCTCTTCAGCTTCCTGAGTAGGTGGGACCACAGGTGTGTGCCATCACACCTGGCTGATTTTTCATTTTTATTGTAGAAATGAGTGGACTACAGGCATACACCACCACTCTGTCTCACAGTTTGGTTCTCACTGTGTTGCCCAGGTTGGTCTCAAACTCCTGGGCTCAGGCATTCCTCCTGCCTCGGCCTCCCAGAGTGCTGGAATTACAGATGGGAGGCACTTCACCCAGCCTGTTATACTGTATTTTTATTTGTACTATTTGTGTTCTGTGGTTTGGTTGGTTGGTTTTTTGTTTTTGTTTTTGTTTTGAGACTGAGTCTCGCTCTGTCACCCAGACTGGAGTGCAGTGTTGCCCTCCTGGCTCACTGCAACCTCCACCTCCCAGATTCAAGTGATTCTCGTGCCTCAGCCTGCTAATTTTTTTTTTTTTTTTTTTTTTTTTTTTTGAGGTGGAGTTTCACTCTGTTGCTCAGGCTGGAGTGCAGTGACGCGATCTTGGCTGACTGCAAGCTCCTCCTCCCGGGTTCACGCCATTCTCCCTCCTCAGCCTCCCGAGAAGCTAGGACTACAGGTGCCCGTCACCACGCCCGGCTAATTTTTTGTATTTTTGGTAGATATGGGGTTTCACCATGTTAGCCAGGATGGTCTCAATCTCCTAACCTCGTTATCCACCCGCCTCGGCCTCCCAAACTGCTGGGATTACAGGCGTGAGCCACTGCAACCAACCTGTATTTTTAATAGAGATGGGGTTTCACCATGTTGGCCAGGCTGGTCTCTAACTCCTGACCTCAAATGATCTGCCTGCCTCGGCCTCCCAAAGTGCTGGGATTACAGGTGTGAGCCACCACATCTGGCCTGTTATTTTTTATGTTTTATTTTATTTTTTGATATTTTTGATCCGTTGGTTAAATCTCCAGGTGTAGAACCTGCAGGCATGGACAGTAGACTGTGCTCTCCATCATCCCTTTAGGAACATTTTCTGGTGACTCCATTTTCTTAAGGGTCTGATGCTTATGTTCCCAGAGGGCACAAAAATATGTTAGTAACCTAATTTTTATAATTGAGGAGAAACATATGTTTTTAATGTGAGATGTAGACCAGATTCCTTATTAATACTAGCACCAATTTGAAATTTTATAGTTCGCAGATAAGTCTTGATAAGAGCTGATCTTATTATTACCACTGTAAAGGAAGTTTACTAAGCAGGATAATAGCTGCAAAAGAAACCTCTGGGTGTTGTTGCCCCTCAAGGGAACAAGTGCTTTCAAATTCTTTCCGGATGTTTAATTATTGTCATACCATTAAGAATTGATAAGCTAACTTATTAAAGCAGGTATTCTAAAGATTTCTCCCAGACACATCATTGCCTTATTTTGTTATAATAGTCACAAAATGTAATAACCTTCATGTCACAAAAAACATGACTGTTCATTAGTTTATACCCTTGCTGTCTACTATGGTATCCCCTAGCCACATGTAGCCACTGAGCTCTTGAAATGTATGCTGTGAGTATAAAATATGCACTGCATTTTCAAGACTTAGTATGAAAAAATAAATGTAAAATTTGTCAATAATTTTTTATTTTGTCTTCATGTCAGGCTGATAATAGATTATTAAAATTAATTTTATCTAAGTGTGAATACTAACATAAAAATTACGTGTGTGGCTCACATTATATTTCTGTTGAGCAGCACTGGTGTATATAATTATTTTCAGATATTCCAGATTGGACATCAGCAAACATTTATTGTAGCCCCACAATGTGCAGGTACTGTGCTAGCTTTTTTCCCAGCAGGTGAAACTGATAATGACCACACTTCGTGCCCGTAGTGAAATTTGTCCATCATAATATAAGCAGGAATGCTAGTGATTGAATACAAGAAGCTTGACCATCAGATATTTTCTGTTCCTAGGAAAAGCCATTCATAAAATATATGTATCCTAGAAATTGGGTAGAAAGGCTTATTTCCAAAATTGTTTGTCATTTTGAAATAATAATTCATTGGAGTCATTCTTCAGGATTCAGAAATTTAAATTTAATTATATATATTGGCATAGTCTTTCTTTTGTTTTTTGTTTTTGTTTTGTTTTGTTTTGTTTTGTTTTTTTTGAGACAGAGTCTTGCTCTGTTGTTACCCAGGCTGGAATGCAGTGGTGCGATCTCAGCTCACTGCAACCTCTGCCTCCAGGGTTTTCCTGTTTCTTCCCAAGTAGCTGGGACTGCAGGGTTCAAGCGATTCTCCTGATTCTGCTCAGTAGCTGGGTCTACAGGCACGCACCACCACGCCCAGCTAATTTATATATTTTTTGTAGAGACAGGGTTTCGCCAGGTTAGCCAAGCTGGTCTTGAACTCCTGACCTCAGGTGATCCACCCACCTTGGCCTCTCAGAGTGTTGGGATTACAGGCGTGAGCCACCACCACACCCAGCCAGCATAGGCTTTTAAGTTTGGACAAATCTGGGTTTAACTTATGATGTTTCTAGTGGTATTCATAACTGTGTTCTTGAGCAAGTGAATTAAAGCATCCAAGCCTCAATTTTCTCATACATAACTATCTCACAATGCCATTAGGATTAAATGAAATAATATATGTAAAGGTCCAGATATACACATGGACAAACATTTTGCAAATTCACATTGCTGAAGTGTATTCTAATTTTCTGATTTTTTGGGGGGGGGAATAGGCAAACTAGGGAAATATGTATGTAGAGAAGGTTGGAAAAAAATTAATAGTGCCCAGCTACAATGTATATAAAATCTAGAATCAAAGAAAAGGTTTTTGGGTCTTAATATAATTTCAACATGAAAACAATTGATTTATACAAATCAGGAAAGCTTTTGAAGATTTTTATTTTATTATATTGTAATTTCTTTTGAATGGAAAAACTTTTCAACAGATTTTGATAGAATTTTACATGCAAATTTCATATAATTAGATTTGTTATATAATGCCTTCCCCCCTTCAGAAAATGTTCAAGGCAACTAAATGTTGTAAGATTTAATAGATATAACTGCTTACAACGATTTTTTCATTTTGGAAGAAAATGAAAAAAAGTTATAGTGGTCACCAAAATGCTAACTTTTTCTAGGAGTATAAAAAAATTTAATGCTTCTACCTGAAATTTTAGATTAATTCAGAAATTGAACTGTAATGTCAAATATTGAGAGTCTGGAGATCATAAGTAGAGTATAATATCACAGGAGTAATAAAGAAAATTTCCCCGAGCTGAAGAAAGAAATTGGCCTAGAGATGGAAAAAAAAAAAATCCCATAAGCTATGGGATTGAAAGTAAAATGCCACACCCTAGGAACCCCATAAAAGATTTACAAAGCTTCAAGGAAACTCTAAAAGTTTCCAGAGAGAACAAACAAAAAGTTTGTTTATAAGATAATCATCAGATAGACATCAGATTTCTCACTGGTAAAACCAAAGGCCGGAAGACATTTGAGTTTGTTTTCAAAGTTCTGAGGAAAAGTTGTTTTGAACTGGAATCTTATTCTCAGCCAAGCTAACATTCAAATGGGAAGAAAAAAATAGACATTTGGGGACATGTAAGAATTTAGGTCTATCAACAGACCTGCTACCCCCTCCTCCCAAATACTTATTTATTTTGTGCACACACATATCCCATCACTTGTAAAGGTAAAATAATTCTTTTAAAGAACTCTTGAACTAAAAAGGAAATGTTTGAAAAGTACAAATGTAGAAGTTCATGATAATGATAGTGCCAAATACCAAAACCCTGAAAGACAGAGATAAAAGGCCACTCAGAAGAAATGCAGTTATTAGAAAACAAGAAAGACTGTAAAATATCTAAACATACAGCTCAGGAAGATAGAAAGTGAACATCAAAATACAACTAAAGTAAGTAAAGGTATGAATAAGGATAAAAGAAAAGATGAACAGCACATAATAAAACAGATTACATGAGTGAACCAAAAGGTAGTTCTTTAAAAACAGTGAAGTAATCCAGTATTCACTAAGTCCGATCAAGAATAAATGAGAGAAAAACACTAACACATTCAAAATAAGAATTGTGAAATAACTGAAGATGCAGAAGAAGGATAAGTTGTTGTAAGAGACTACTATATACAACTTTGTAAGTTGAAAATGTAGACGAAGTTTTCTCTTGCTGAGGTAAAAATTACCACAAACTTTGTGATGTAAACAATACAAATTTATTTAACATTTCTCTAGGTCAGAAGTCTGAAACAGATTCTCTAGGCTAAAATCAAGGTTTCGGGAGGCTCTGGGGAAGAATCTGTTTCCTTGTTGATTTGCTATGTTGACAGAATTCAGTTCCTTTTAACTATAGGACCAAGGTCCTCATTCCCGTACTGTCTGTTAGCTGAGACCCATTCCCAGCTTCTGGAAGATGACATATTCCCCAGTTTATGGCCCTATTTCTCCATCCTTAAGGCCAGCAACACCAGGCCAAGCCCCTCTCATGTTTGAACTCTCTCCTCTTTCTTGAGTTTGTTCTCTCTAGCTCATTCTTCTGCCTTCCTCTTCTACTTTAAGAACTCACAGGATTAGATTGTCCCACCATGATAACCCAAGATACTGTCTCCATCTCAACATCCTTAACCTTAATCACACCTGCAAAGTCTCTTCTGCCATGTAAGGTAACAAATTCATAGACTCTGGGAATTAAGGGCTTAGGCATTATTCTACCTCCCATATGGCTTTTTAAAGGGAGATATGAATTATCCCAAGAAGAAGTAGAAATTCTTAATAAGGGAACAACAAAAAAAATCCCAAAAGTCATTACAGCAATTCCTTTAAAAAGTCACTAGCCCTAGAGGGTTATAAGTCAATAAATAATCGAAACTTTGAAGAGATGAATAAATTCAGTTATATAAGCTTATAAAAAGAAGGATTTTTTTTTTCATTTTGTCAAAAAGCATTGTGAATCAAAAATGCCATGGCTTATTGATTTGTGTTTTGTTCTATGGCCTTTTAAAAGTAATTTGAAATTCAAAACTAAGCCATCCTTTTGTTTTAGCTGTTATTTTCCACCACCTCAAAGGCAATAAAAGCCACTGGCTTAAGGAGTTCCAAGGAGCAAGGAGAAAATTTGTGAAAGGAAAAATTCCTGAAAGAAAAGATAAATTTATGAAAAGGACAAAGGAAAAACCTAGATTCATAATACCTAAATTATATTCCATTATATTATCTTAGGGTAAGAAATGCTTCCTAAGCAGGACCCTAAAAATAAAAGACATAAAAGAAAAAGACATACACAGAAAGGATTAATTTCCAGAATTTAGAAAAAACTTTCCTGAATCAGCTTTGAAAAGTAAAATGAGCAGAGAGTTCACAAAGGACCTTAAAATGTGCTGTAGATATGTTAAAAGATACTCAGCCTCTCTAGTTATCAGGAAACTTTAAGCTAACATAGTGAAGTCCTCCTCTATCTTATTAACCACATAAATAGATGAGTAGATAAAGATATAATGTCATGTTATATTTACATATAAACACATGTGCATACACACACACATATATAAAATAGCACATCATATTCAGTCTCCACAAAGGTGATAGGCCTTCAGAAATTGCAAGAGACTTATAAATTGTTAAAACCTTAGGGCAATTTGGAATTATTTATCTAAATTTAAAATGTGCATATAGTTATACATAGCAGTTCCACTTACATAATTCTACCTTGTAGAAATAGCCAACTGTTTGTGCCTAAAGATGTACCTTTCTAAAATGTTAATTGGTGTTTTGTTTGGAATAGCTAAACATTAGAAGAAACCTAAATGACTACTCAAGAGTGCTACAGAATTTTTTTCTTCACAGCTCTTAAAAAGAGGACATATGACATAGACAAATTTCCTAGATCAAGGTAGGTTCAGAAAGCAAGTCAGGAGAGAGAAGCACCTTTGGAGTAGCATGGCAGGGACCCCTGAAAATCTATTCCTCCATAAAATCATAAGAACAGTGACAAAAATGATCAAAACCAACTTTTTCAGAACTCTGAAAGTTAACCAAAGGATGACAACAATCAAGGAAAACTGGCTGAATCTTAGTACGAACAGCGAGTTTTATGGTGTATTAGCTTGCCCTATTCCCATCACCCTCTTTCCAGCTCTACAGTAGCTTTGAAAACTAGTAAGTAACCTTACAACCACACGAGGATGCAGAATGTGTCTGGAGTACCCTAAAACTTCTATCCCCAGTGAATTGTCACCATTTGACATGTTCAGCAGCTCCCCAGAGCTCACTCATAGGGCCTTATGCTAACAAACCCTATCATTAAGTGTATGTTAAATTGTCAGTAGGAATTATTAAACATCATAGCTGCCTAAGGCAGCATTACCAGTTGGAGAAAACAAGATGCTAGCCAAAAATTTAACAGGAAAATCAGAGGCTAGCCAAAAACTGAAAAGGAAGATCTGGGGAACGAGATGTCCATAAGGGGCTTTGAAAAGCTCCAACATATTCCTGGGATTCTAGAAGACCACACAGGTGTGCAGTATTGTGCACATGCCCACAGAAGACTTGAGGGGGGCATAATCTCCCAACTCTTAGTGAACTTAAGGCTCTAAAACGCAGGAATGAAGGCTAAGAGTTGTAAACTGACTGCTGTCACAACACATACAAAGAGCCCCTTGCAAAGGCTAACAGACTTACTGGTTCAAGGCATTTAATGAAAGGAAATCTGTGTCTCTTTATGGACCACTAAGCTAACCAGGCAGAAACTTCCATGACCACACACAACAAAGAATATAGACTTCACAGAATTAATTTAATAAAGTTACTAAAACAGCAACAAATGGCAAGAAAAACAAGTTCAGATGGTGAAATGGGATCTGATTCCCAGAGTTGCCACATATTATTAAAATGTCCAGTTTTCAATAAATTTATAAGGCATGAGAAAGAAAAAAAAACACAGGAAAGTATGGCCCACACAAAGGGGAAAAAGCAGGCAATACAGACTCTGTCAGAGGAAGCCTGGACATTAGACTTACTGGATAAAAACTTTAAGTCAGCTTCTGTAAATATGTCAAAGAACTGCAAGAAACCCTTTCTAAAGAACTGAAGGAATGAATGGGAAGAGTGTCTCATCAAATAGAGAATATCAGTAAAAAGATAGGGACTTTATAAAAAGAGAATTAAATAGATATTCTGAGGTTGAAAAATACAGCAACTGAAATTTTAAAAGTTATTACAGGGGCTCAACAGCAGATTTGAGCTGACAAAGAATCAGAACTTGGAATATATGTCAACTGAAATTATCCAGTCAGAGGAACAGAAAGACAAAGAATAAAGAAAAACAAAGCCTCAAGGACCTGCAGAACACCATGAAGCATAATAACGTACAGATAGTGAGAGCCTCAGAAGGAGAGAAGAAAAAGAGAGGGGAAGATGGAATATTTGAAGAAATGCTGGCTGAAATATTTCACAATTTTTATGAAAATCATTAGTACATACCTCAAAGAAGTCCAGTTAACTCCAAGCAGGATAAACTCAAAGAGATCTACACCTAGACACATCATATACTGTCAAAAGCTGACAACAAAGAGAGTCTTGAAAGCAGCAATAGAAAAACAATAGAAAGCAGCAAAAAAAAAAAAAAAAAAATAGAAAAGCAGCAATAGAAAGCAGCAATAGAAAAATAATACATAAGAGTTCCTCAGTAAGATTGAAAGTTGACTTCTCATCAAAAACCAGAGAGTCCAGAAGGCAGTAGGATGACATATTCAAAATAATGAAAAGCCGGTCAGTCTAGAGTTCTATTATATATCCAATAAAACTATTCTTCAAAAAGGAAAGAGAAATTCAGACAATTACAGATAAATAGAAACTGAGAGTATTCAATGCTAGTAAACCTTCCCTGTAAGACATGATAAAGAAAGTCCTTCAGGCTGAAATGAAAGGACACGAGACATCAGTTCAAATCCACACAAAGACAAAGAGTTCTGATAAAGGTAGCTGTGTAGGTAAATATAAAAGATAATATAAATTTATTTTTCATAAATCTTGTATTGTTAATATGGCAGTACTACCAGATTGATGTACATATTCGCTGTAATACCTATCAAAATTCCAGATGTCTTTTTTGGAGAAAATGATAAACTGATTCTAAAATTCATATGGAAATGCAAAGCACCCCCAAAACAATCTTGAAAGAGAACAAAGCTGGAGAACTCACATGTCTTGATTTCAAAACTTATTATATAGTTATTTTCATCAAAACAATGTGATACTGACATAAAGATCATCATATGTAAATGGAATAGAGTTGAGAGTATGGTAAGTTGATATTCAACACGGGTGCCAAGATTATTTGTGTGGAAAGAGTAGTCTTTTTTACAAATAGTTCTGGGAAAACTAGATATCCAGATGCAAAAGAATGAACTTGAGCTACTTCTTCACACTGTATACAAAAATTAACTCAAAAGAAGTCATAGAATTAAATTCTGGAGTTATAACTATAACACCCTTAGAAGAAAACTTGAGTAAATCTTCATGACCTCAGGTTAGGCAGTAGTTTCTTAGATATGACACCATGAGCACAAGCAACAAAAGAAAAAATAGGTAGATGAGACTTCATCCAATTAAGTAGTTTTGGGCTTCCAAGGACACCATTAATAAGTGAAAAGACAAACACAGAAGAATTTTTTGCAAATCATATGTTTGATAAGGAACTTGCACCCAGAACATAAGAAGAACACTTACAACTCAAAAATAAAAAGGAAAATACCCCAACTTTTTAAATGGGCAAAAGATTTGAATAAACATTTTTCTGAAGAAGATGAGTGTCTAATAAGTACCTGAAAGGATGCTAAGCATCATGAGCCATTGGAAAATTGCAAATCAAAATCACAATGAGATACCATCTCACACCCACTAGGCTGGCTGAAATAAAAAGATAGCTGAGAGTAAGTGTTGACAAGCATGTGGAGAAATTGGAACGCTTATACAATACTGATGGAAATGTAAAATGGTGTAGTCACTTTTGAAAACTGGCAGTTTCTCAAAATATTAAATGCAGAGTTGCCATATTGACCCACCAGTTCCACTTCTAGATATCTACCTGAGACAAAGGGAAACAATATGTCCACATAAAAACTTAAACAGGAATGTTCATAGCAGCATTATTCATAATAGCCAAAAATGGGTATAAGCTAAATGTTCATCAACTGATGAGTATATAAACCAAATGTGGTACCCATACAGTGGAATAGTATTTGGCAATGAAAGGAATGAAGTGCTAATAAATGCTATAAAATAGATGGACTTTTAAGCACTGTCCCAAGAGAAAGAAGCCAGTCACAGAAGACCACATATAATATCATTCCATGTACATGACATGTCTAGAAAAGGCAAATTCATAGAGCTAGAAGTAGATTGTGATTGCAAGGACTATGAGAAGAGGGGGCATATTGGGAATAACTGCTAATGGCCACAAATTTTCTTTTATCAGTGATTAAGTTGTTCTCAAGTAGATAGTTTTGATGGTCATGCATCTCTGTAAATGTACTTTAAAAAATACTGAATGAGGCCGGGCGCGGTGGCTCAAGCCTGTAATCCCAGCACTTTGGGAGGCCGAGACGGGCGGATCACAAGGTCAGGAGATCGAGACCATCCTGGCTAACATGGTGAAACCCTGTCTCTACTAAAAATACAAAAAACTAGCCGGGCGAGGTGGCGGGCGCCTGTAGTCCCAGCTACTCGGGAGGCTGAGGCAGGAGAATGGCGTGAACCCGGGAGGCAGAGCTTGCAGTGAGCTGAGATCCGGCCAGTGCACTCCAGCCTGGGCGACAGAGCGAGACTCCGTCTCAAAAAAAAAAAAAAAAAAAAAAAAAATACTGAATGATATTATTTTAAAAGGTGAATGTTATGGCATAAGAATTATATCTCAAAGTGTTGTTTTCAATATTTATAATAAAAGTGTATTTGCATATAAGTGGGATAATTTTTAAAATAGAAAAAGAATAGGTGGTTCCTGAGATCTTGTTTGGTTCTAATATTCTAGGACCCCGTGTTATTGAGCTTATTACTATGAAAAGGTATCCCTGGGAAGTTAAGGCCTAGAGTCCTGGTGGTGGGTGGGGAACATGGAGGCAGAGAAGGGAAGAGATAAAGGCCTAGTTGGAATTTTCATAGTCTAGGCCCTTATAAGCATAGGATACTTCTAGGCCTTGGGGCCTGTTCTCTACTCTTTCCTAACTTCAGGAGTCCTTCAAGTCTCAGCTCCAATATCATGCATTACAAGTTGGATTCTTCAGGAAGCATACCCTGAGATCGAATTAGAAGTACAGAAAGTTTATTGGGGGAATAACACATGTGAAAGGAAAAGAGGAGGAATCAGAGTTGGGCAGAGGGATGGGGACAGACCATGATGCAAATCTAACAAGTCTCTGCCAGTTCAAAGGGGAACTCTGCAGCCAAGATTTCCTATTAGAGGAGTCCTGTATTGACTGGAAATGGGTAGACCCTTTATTCCCAGTCACTAGCTGGGAACCACCCTGAGAAGAACATGATCTTAGTTTAAAACCTGAGGCAGATCCTGAACAATCTAATAGCTAGAGGCTATCAGCTAACCATCTTCCTTGAAGTCACAAATACTTCCTTAAAGAGAGATACATCAGCCCTCCAAATCTGCCACATTTCCTTCTGAAATGTGGCTTGACTCTCTCCTTCTATCCAAGGGAGAGGTAATAGCTCTCTCCTAAAATACAACATTCTTGTTAGCATTCTTCGTTTATCATTTACCTCCTTGTCCCTAGGTTCTGCACTCTGGGAGGACAGAAACTTAATCTGAATACTTCATGTTTAATGCAGAGGAAGCTTCAGTGTAATAAAATTGTCTTGAGATCAGGGACAATCAGGGACTCTCAGGGACTGGGAGTAGGTAATTACTATTCTAACTATATTGTAACAACCTTTGACCCAAGATTGGAGAAGGTTAGTCTATAAAGTAACTATTAGTATCTACTTGATTTTCTTCCTACCTCTGGCTGCTGCTTGTCAATCAGCTTTGCTGCTTTCTCATGATATCTCTGACTTTTAAATTGTGACAGTTTCCAAGGGGCCAATCTGTGGGCCTAAATCCCTTTTCTGTCTATCCCTTCTCCATTGATAACCTCATGGTTTAAATACAGTCTTTACAGTACTGACTTCCAAATTTGTACCTCTAGCTCACATCTCTTCCCTGAAATCCAGACTCATTCCCCACTGCTTATGTGACATCTCTATTTGGATATCTGACTCGGCACCATAGACTCAGCAGGTCTAAAACTAAACAGCTGATCTTATTCCTAAAACATGCTTCTCTTCACTCTTCCCCACCTCAGTAAATAGCCACTCCATCATTCTTCTTGCTTAGGCCAAAAATTGGAAGTTAAGCTGGACTCTTCTCTTTCTCTCATACTCCTAGTGGGTTCATCAGTAAATCCAGTCACTTTTGTCCAAAATATGACCACTTCTCACCACCAAGCTATGATCATTCTGAGTATTTACACTTTTGCATTAGCAAAAATTGGTTCCTCTGCTTTTGCCTTTGTTCCCCCCGACTCACCCCCCCTTTGCCTGTCTCTGATTCTGTTCTCAACACAACAGCCAGAGCAATCCTTTTAAAATGTAAGTCAAATCATGTCACTCCTCTCTTCAAACCCTCTAGTGACATCCCGTAGCTTCCCTTCTCAGAGTAAAAGTAATCAAAATCATCTACAAATCCCGACCTGTTCTAATCCCCCTGCTTGCTCTCAAACCTCATCTCTTACCCTTCTCCTCCTCGCTCTTAGCTCTAACCATACTGGTCACTTTGTGATCTCCTTGAACACACAAAGATCCTGCATTAGGGCCTTAGGACTTGCTGTTTTTGCATATCTTCTGCAAAGCGGGTACTTGACCTTCTTCAGGTTTTTGCTAAAATGTTAATGTTCCTGAATTCTCATTGACACCTTCCTTTACCAGAGGGAAGAAGAGAGATGCTTTTTTGAAAAACTTTGGCCAAAGATTTGGATTTTTTTTAATCTTGCTAGTGTAAAGTGCAGTATAATAGATTCTGGTTTCTGTAATTAAGGGATGATTCCATTAGTGAAGAAAAACCTAGTTATTTAACCATTATTTAATGAAACTTTGATTTTTTTTTTTTTTTTTTTTTTAAATATAAGTAGAGAGTTTATTTGGGCCAAGCTTGAAGATTGCAACTCAGGAGTACAGATTCAAGTTGCCCTGAATATACCCTCTGATTAGCAGCAGTTACAAGTGGATTTTTTAAATTATTATTATACTTTAAGTTCTAGGGTACATGTGTACAATGTGCAGGTTTGTTACATATGTATACATGTGCCATGTTGGTGTGCTGCACCCATTAACTCGTCATTTATATTAGGTATATCTCCTAATGCTATCCCTCCCACCTCCCCACTCCCCACAATAGGCCCGGGTGTGTGATGTTCCCCTTCCTGTGTCCAAGTGATCTCATTGTTCAGTTCCCACCTATGAGTGAGAACATGCGGTGTTTGGTTTTCCGTTCTTGTGATAATTTGCTGAGAATGATGGTTTCCAGCTGCATCCATGTCCCTACAAAGGACACAAACTCATCCTTTTTTATGGCTGCATAGTATTCCATGGTGTATATGTGCCACATTTTCTTAATCCAGTCTGTTACTGATGGACATTTGGGTTGATTCCAAGTCTTTGCTATTGTGAATAGTGCCACAGTAAACATACATATGCATGTGTCTTTATAGCAGCATGATTTATAATCCTTTGGGTATATACCTAGTAATGGGATGGCTGGGTCAAATGGTATTTCTAGTTCTAGATCCTTGAGGAATCGCCACACTGTCTTCCACAATGGTTGAACTAGTTTACAGTCCCACCAACAGTGTAAAAGTGTTCCTATTTCTCCACATCCTCTCCAGCAGGATTGTTTGGTAGGCTATTAATTATTGCCTCAATTTCAGAGCCTGCTATTGGTCTATTCAGGTATTCAACTTCTTCCTGGTTTAGTCTTGGGAAGGTGTAAGTGTCCAGGATTTATCCATTTCTTCTAGGTTTTCTAGTTTATTTGCATAGAGGTGTTTATAGTATTCTCCGATGGTAGTTTGTATTTCTGTGGGGTCGGTGGTGATATCCCCTTTATCATTTTTTATTGTGTCTATTTCTTCTAGATTCTTCTCTCTTTTCTTCTTTATTAGTCTTGCTAGCGGTCTAACAATTTTGTTGATCTTTTCAAAAAACCAGCTCCTGGATTCATTGATTTCTGGGAGGGTTTTCTGTGTCTCTGTCTCCTTCAGTTCTGCTCTGATCTTAGTTATTTCTTGCCTTCTGCTAGCTTTTGAATGTGTTTGCTCTTGCTTCTCTAGTTCTTTTAATTGTGATGTTAGGGTGTCAATTTTAGATCTTTCCTGCTTTCTCTTGTGGGCATTTAGTGCTATAAATTTCCCTCTACACACTGCTT
The DNA here is from genome assembly GCF_003255815.1 of Theropithecus gelada. NCBI lineage: Eukaryota > Metazoa > Chordata > Mammalia > Primates > Cercopithecidae > Theropithecus > Theropithecus gelada. The sequence goes on along the minus strand of NC_037669.1, from coordinate 163,807,768 downwards.
TAAATGTGTCCCAGAGATTCTGGTATATTGTATCTTTGTTCTTATTGGTTTCAAAGAACATCTTTATTTCTGCCTTCATTTTATTATGTACCCAGTAGTCATTCAGGAGCAGGCTGTTCAGTTTCCATGTAGTTGAGTGGTTTTGATTGAGTTTCTTAGTCCTGAGTTCTAGTTGGATTGCACTGTGGTCTGAGAGACAGTTTGTTGTGATTTATGTTCTCTTACATTTGCTGAGGAGTGCTTTACTTCCAACTATGTGGTCAATTTTGGAATAAGTGCAATGTGGTGCTGAGAAGAATATATATTCTGTTGATTTGGAGTGGAGAGTTCTGTAGATGTCTGTTAGGTCTGCTCGTTGCAGAGTTGAGTTCAATTCCTGGATATCTTTGTTAACTTTCTGTCTCGTTGATCTGTCTCATGTTGACAGTGGGGTGTTAAAGTCTCCCATTATTATTGCATGGGAGTCTAAGTCTCTTTGTAAGTCTCCAAGGACTTGCTTTATGAATCTGGGTGCTCCTGTATTGGGTGCATATGTATGTAGGATAGTTAGCTCTTCCTGATGAATTGATCCCTTTACCATTATGTAATGGCCTTCTTTGTCTCTTTTGATCTTTGATGGTTTAAAGTCTGTTTTATCAGAGACTAGGATTGCAACCCCTGCTTTTTTTTGTTTTCCATTTGCTTGGTAGATCTTCCTCCATCCCTTTATTTTGAGCCTATGTGTGTCTCTGCATGTGAGATGGGTCTCCTGAATACAGCAAACTGATGATTCTTGACTCTTTATCCAGTTTGCCAGTCTGTGTCTTTTAATTGGACCATTTAGTCCATTTACATTTAAGGTTAATATTTTTATGTGTGAACTTGATCCTGTCATTATGATATTAGCTGGTTATTTTGCTCATTAGTTGATGCAGTTTCTTCCTAGCCTTGATGAACTTTACATTTTGGCATGTTTTTGCAATGGCTGGTACCGATTGTTCCTTTCCATGTTTAGTGCTTCCTTCAGGATCTCTTGTAGGGCAAGCCTGGTGGTGACAAAATCTCTAAGCATTTGCTTGTCTGTAAAGGATTTTATTTCTCCTTCACTTATGAAACTTAGTTTGACTGGATATGAAATTCTGGGTTGAAAATTCTTTTCTTTAAGAATGTTGAATATTGGCCCCCACTCTCTTCAGGCTTGTAGAGTTTCTGCCGAGAGATCTGCTATTAGTCTGATGCGCTTCTGTTTGTGGGTAACCCGACCTTTCTCTCTGACTGCCTTTAACATTTTTTCCTTCATTTCAACTTTGGTGAATCTGACAATTATGTGTCTTGGAGTTGCTCTTCTCGAGGAGTATCTTTGTGGCATTCTCTGTATTTCCTGAATGTGAATGTTGGCCTACCTTACTATGTTGGGGACGTTGTTCTCCTGGATGATATCTTGCAGAGTGTTTTCCAACTTGGTTCCATTTTCTCCGTCATTTTCAGGCACACCAATCAGACGTAGATTTGGTCTTTTCACATAATCACATATTTCTTGGAGGCTTTGTTCATTTCTTTTTACTCTTTTTTCTCTACACTTCTCTTCTCGCTTCATTTCATTCATTTGATCTTCAGTCACTGATACTCTTTCTTCCAGTTGATCGATTCGGTTACTGAAGCTTGTGCATTTGTCACGTAGTTCTCGTGTCATGGTTTTCATCTCTATCTGTTCTTTTATGGTCTTCTTTGCATTGATTATTCTTGTTATCCATTCATCCATTCGTTTTTCAAGGTTTTTAGTTTCTTTGCGCTGGGCATGTAGTTCCTCCTTTAGCTCTGAGAATTTTGACCGACTGAAGCTTTCTTCTCTCAACTCGTCAAAGTCATTTTCTGTCCAGCTTTGTTCCATTGCTGGCGATGAACTGCGTTCCTTTGGAGGGGTAGATGCGCTCTGATTTTTTGAATTTCCAGCTTTTCTGCACTGCTTTTTCCCCATCTTTGTCATTTTATCTGCCTTTGGTTTTTGATGATGGTGACGTACTCATGGGGTTTTGGTGTGGGTGTCCTTTCTGTTTGTTTTCCTCCTGACAATCAGGCCCCTCAGCTACAGGTCTGTTGGAGTTTGCTTGAGGTTCACTCCAGACCCTGTTTGCCTGGGTATCAGCAGCAGAGGCTGCAGAAGATAGAATATTGTTGAACAGTGGGTGTTGCTGTCTGATTCTTGCTCTGGAAGCTTCGTCTCAGAGGTGCACCCAGTCGTGTGAGGTGTGAGGTGTCAGTCTGTACCTCAGTTGAAAATGCAGAAATCACCCGTCTTCTGTGTTGCTCACGCTGGGAACTGGGGACTGGAGCTGTTCCTATTTGGCCATCTTGGGTGCCCCCCCCCTTTTTTTTTAGTTCTTTTATATGTGTGCAATGCTTGGATAATTGTAGTATAAAAAACATAGAAAACTATGGTGGTAGATACTTCACTGTTTTTTAAAAAACTGGTGGCTATTCTGATACATACAAATGCATGCATTTTAATACTCCATAGTGTCATTATGTTGATAGTATCAACCTAGTGGTATCATAATTGATCATCATTTCTTAAAAACAGTAGATTAAGTAGCTTAGTGAAAGAGTCTGGTGTTTCATTATTGCTACTTAATTTTTCTTACAGGGCAAAGTTCTAAAAACATCAGTTCATCTCCAAGTGTTGAGAGTTTGCCTGGAGGAAGAGAATTCACTGGCTCCCCACCTTCATCTGCTACTAAAAAAGATTCCTTTTTTAGCAACATCTCACGTTCCCGCTCACACAGCAAAACTATGGGCAGAAAAGAATCTGTAAGTATTTAAGGACAATTTTCTCTTCATTCTTCATTTTCCTCCATAGAGTGCTGCATTTATGAAAGCTCTGTTAGTGCCCAGTTTCATAAAGCTCTTAAAACTTTTATGGACTAAAAGGAATTATCTTATCAAAAGTATTTTATTATTATACTTTAGTAATATTTTAAGGCTATAGCCTGTATCACACTGGAAATAAAAGAAAGTAGCATCATTTTAAAATAAGTTGAATCTTTCCCAAATCCCACTCCTTTTTTTCTCTACAAACGCCTTTTCTTCAAAGCCTGTGTTTTCTTATAAAATTTAACAAATAAATGATGGAAGTTGGAACAAACCAAGCTGTTTTTTCCATTTAAGATATTTCTTGAAAATTAAAAATAATTGATTTACCATATAAAAAGCTATACAAACTACATTTAAATTATATTTTGATACTCTATAAAATTCTTCTTTTTTTCTCTTTTTTTTTTTTTTTGAGACAGAGTCTCAATCTTGGCTGACTGCAGCCTCCACCTCCTGGGTTTAAGTGATTCTCATGCCTCAGCCTCCAAGCTGGGATTACAGGTGTGTGCCACCATGCCTGGCTAATTTGTGTATTTTTATTAGAGACGGGGTTTTGCCATATTGGCCAGGCTGCTCTGGAACTCTTGGGTTCAAGTGATCTGAGCCTTCCAAAGTGCTGGGATTACAGACATGAGCCACTGTGTCCAGCCTGTAAAATTCTTTATATACATTTCTCGAAAGGATATAGCTAAGGCATATCCACTGCTTTAAAAACTTGGTTGTGTCTGAAATTATTATAAGCCAACTTCACATTTAACCACATTTTATAACAGCCATGCATAGCTTAAAAACAGTGATACATTCAGAGGAGTGTGTTGTTAGGCAATTTCATCATAGTGCAAACATCGTAGAGTGTACTTACACAACGAAATGGTACCACCTACTACACACCTAAGCTGTATGGTATAGTCTGTTACTCCTAGGATACAAACCTATATAAGCATGGCACTGTACTGAATACTGTAGGCAATTATAACAATGGTAAGTATTTTTGTATCTAAACATATAAAAGATACAGAAAATTGTAAGGTATACAGAAAAAAAAAATGGTACACCTGTCTAGGGCACTTCTTATGAATGGAGCTTGGAAGTGGCTCTGGGCGAAGGAATGAGTGAGCAGTGAGTGAATGTGAAGGCCTAGGATTATTGTGCACTACTGTAGACTTTATAAACACTGTACACTTAGGCTACACTAAATTTATTTAAACAATAGTTCTTTCTTCAAAATAAATTAATCTTACCTTACTATAACTTTTACTTTATGAACTTTTTTTTTAAATTTTTGTTTCTTTTGTAATAACACTTAGCTCAAAACAAACACGTTTTTTAGCTGTACAAAAATTCTTTTTCTTACATCTTTATTCTGTGATCTTTTTCTATTTTTGAATTTTTTTATTTTACTTTTTAAGCTTTTTTGTTAAAAATGGAGACACGCACATTAGGCTAGGCCTAACCAGGGTCAGGATCATCAGTATCATTGTTTCCACCTCCAAGTTTTGTCCCCCTGGAGGGTCTTTGGGGGGCAGTGACACTCATGGAGCTGTCATCTCCTGTGTTAACAATGCCTTCTTCTGGAATACATCCTGAAGGACCTGCATGACGCTGTTTTAAAGTTAACTCTTTTTTTAATATGTGTAACTAGAAGTACATTATAAATAATGATAAAAAGTAAAGTATAGTAAATATATAAACCAGTAACACAATCGATTATTATTATTCACTGTACATAATTGTATGTGCCATACTTACATATGACTGGCAGCACAGTAGGCTGGCATCACCACAAACACTGAATCCATTGCACTATGACATTATGACAGCTATGATGTCACTAGATGATAGAATTTGTTAGCTCCATTATAGTCTTATGGGACCACCATCATATATGTGGTCTGTTGTTGATCAAAACATCATTACGTGTCACATGACTGTAGCTTAACACCTAATATCTTAATAAGAACTCATCTGCCCTGTGGAAGAGGATGCCAAGGTAATACAGAAAAGGATCTAGCTTTAACTGAAATTATCCTAAATTAGAAAAACAAACAAACAATAAAACCTTTGAGAGATAATTATTTAAGGTACATAGAATATTACGTTCTCTATCTGTGTGACTTTGTATTTCTTGGGGCGAGACACTCCGTTTCTGGAGTTTTAACCACCTTATCTGCAAATTAAACATTTTTGCTCTCTGACGGAAAGAGTTTAACTACCTGCCCTCTTAGGGATCCCTTCAATATGTAGGAACTGTGATTCTGTAGTATATAAAAGAGCAGAGAGGAACTTTAGTTTAAACATGGCACCTTTAGTGCAAGCATTTAGCTCTGTTCCCTCCTAAAATTCCAGTGCAAGGACAAGGGCAGTTAAAGATAAACCCTCAAAAAATAAGAAAACAAAAGAGAAAACAGTAGCAATAAAATATTGTTACTTGGAAAACAGATGAAAATTGACAACTAAGCAGCCTAAGAAAGCTGAACCTTAAGTCAATGATAGGTCAAAACAAAGAAGCAGCTTGACTTACATTGTAAAATTCTCTAGAAGCTCAGGAGCTACAGGTGAAGATGAAGGTAGAACTGAAGACAAGACAACTGGTCAGAAGCTTCTGAAAGAGGAATTGGATTTCCTTCCTTATATCAGCAAAAGACTGAAAATTTAATTCTCTGAAAAGTGTACAACAGAATGTGTGTGGTCTGAGAGATCAGGCACATTCCGGTATGAACCACCCTACTGGAAAAGGGGTAGTGAACACTTAAATGCTAAATTTGAGACCCCAGGCCTCCCCAACTTGCTTTCCAGAGTACCAGTATGGATAGCCTTCAGGCAAGAGATTTGGAAGGGTTTTCTCTAGGCAAAAGACACACACACACATACACAGCTATAAATATACTTACCCCAGGGGTGCTCCAAGGAAATACCCAGTTACTTTATAGTGGACCCCACCATTAACGAGCTCCATCCAAACAGAACTTCCTCTTAGCTTTTTAGTTTATACTATTTTATATGGACAAGACAGCCAAGGATCACCAGACACTTGAAGAGAGGATTTGATAATGAAAGACAAAAACAGAAAAAAGCAACTGGGAGGAAACAGGCTATGCAGAACAAGAAAACAAATATCATATTTTAATACATTTTTTTGTTCTCTAAATGTTATATTTTTCTAATGTAATACCTTTTCTAATGTATACATTTTTCTAAAATGTAAAACTCAGTGGAAGAGTTGGAAGATAAAGTTGAGGAAATCTCCCCTGAAAATAGAATATAAAATAAATAGAAGAGAGAAAAACATAAGAAAATGAGAGAACTGGCCCAGAAATTTTTAAAAATAGGAGTTTCAGAGTGAACCAAGAAAATTAAAGGAAGGAAATATCAAAAATACAATTTGAGAAATTTTTCCATTAATAAAATAACTGAGTCTTAAGATAGGAAAAGTCCATAGACTGACCCACTCAAGAAAGAACAAACCTACAGTCAGATGTATTACTGAAAAAGTTCAGAAATCTGCAAACAAAAGAATCTTACTGACTCATAGAGTTGGAAAAGAAAGATTCTAACAAAGAATGAGGAATTAAAATAGCTACAGACTTCTCAGTAGCAACACCAAAAGCAAGACAATGGAGCGATACTTTGAAAGTTCTGAGAAATGGCCGAGCGTGGTGACTCACGCTTGTAATTCCAGCATTTTGGGAGGCCGAAGCAGGTGGACCACCTGAAGTCAGGAGTTCGAGACCAGCCTGACCAACATGGTGAAACCCCATCGCTACTAAAAATACAAAAATTAGCCAGGCATGGTGGTGGGCGCCTATAGTCCCAGCTACTCGGGAGGCTGAGGCAGGAGAATCACTTGAACCCGGTAGGTGGAAGTTGCAGTGAGCCGAGATCACGCCACTGCACTCCACCCTGGGTGACAGAGCAAGAATCCATCTCAAAAAAAAAAAAAAAAGTTCTGAGAAAAAATTACTTCTAACCTAGATTCAACATCTGGCTAAACTAGTAGTTTAAATTTTGAGTGTAAAATAAAGCCATGTTTAGACATTAAAGATTCAAAAAAATGATTCTCATGTACCACTGTAGAATGTGCTGTACAAAAATGAGGACATAAACTAAGGAGGAGGAATACCTAAGAACTAGGAAATAGAGGATCCAAAGCAAAACAAAAAGATCCCCAGAATGATAATGTATGGAGATCCAAAGACTCTAGCACTGCTAAATAGCAGACCCAGAAAGTAGTAGCAAGCCCAGATTGGAGCAAGTTGGAAGTTTCCAGAAAGATTTATTCAAAAAGATAAAATTGGAAGAATGACTAATATACTTTAACAAATTGAGAGATGTATGCAACTAGGCATGAGTTTGGGTGATAGCTTTATAAAAGCTAAACTAACCCCAAAAAAGGACAATTGGTAACCCCAAAGAAAAACAAAGTTTGTGTAGGAAAAGAAAGAAAGGTTATGATAAACCTTATAACTGAGCTGGGATTAACATTTACATAGACATTATAATGTAAGCCTATTGAATATTAATCTAATCAGAATCACACTATACCTGTTGAGAAGATGGGGCATGGGAACTACGTGTTTGCCTGAGGAGGAGAGGAGGGAGCAGGTGGTAGTGGTCAATACAACTAAATCTTTATCTTCCATAGTGGGGAATCAGGGGATAATACTCAAGAGAAATCAAGAAGTGGCTAGATAAGTTAGAGATAAAGGCCATCTGTGGTGGCTCACACCTGTAATCCCAACACTTTGGGAGGCTGAATCGAGAGTATTGCTTGAGTCCAGGAGTTTGAGACCAGCCTAGGCAATATAGTGAGACCTGTCCTTACAAAAAAAAAATTTTTTTTCATTAGCCAGGTATGGTGGTATGCAACTGTAGTACCAGCCACTCGGGAGACTGAGGTAAAAGGATCACTTGAGTCTGGGAGATCAAGACTGCAGTGAGCAGTGATTGTGCCACTGTACTCCAGCCTGAGGTACAGAGCAAGAGCTTGTCTTAGATAGACTAGATAGATACATAGATACATAGATGATATAGAGGTGAAAAAACAAAATGGGTAAAAGAATTTAAAGTGGTTGTTTCTGGGGAGCAAGAAGTAGAGGGTGGGGTTGTGAGGAACTGTTCTTCATAACAGAAACAGTTGAATAAAGCACTATTTCATTGTATTGACCATTTCACTTTATTAACACTTATATAAGTGTTACGTATATAACTTAGATTAAAAATAACAACTAAAAATTACAACAAAATAGAATATTTTGGCATAATAAATTAGAAGAGGAGATAATCTGCATGTACAAAGAACGTGTCTGTGAAGAACCAGAGTAAGAGAATAACAAATGAGAAAGGCATATGGAGACAGGTTTCATTTGCATTCTATCATATTTTGGTGGCATATGGATTAGTCTGCAACACCAATTAATTGCTTTTCTTTATGATGATACTTTAACTTAAAACTGAGAAGTTAAGTAAAAATAGAAATAAAGTGAATCTAACTCTCTACATAGACTTGCTGTGAACCAAGAGACAGAATGCAAGTAATCATTCAAAATTTAGTATATTTGCTAACTTTGGGGAAGGAAGTAGGCAGAAATTTTTAAGATAAATAAGCTCATGCTTTTCCAAGTAGTAGTTTTATCTTATTATTTTATTAAATAGTGTGTTAAGTCAGTACACTTTGCCAGTTCTCGCCCATTCTGGGCACTTAATAGGATTGCACCTCCTTGTCCCTATGATCTGTCAAAATCATATGACTGGTTCTCTCTACTGCATTGTGACTGAAAGTGACATATATGTATTGTCACTGCAAGACCATCCACAGCTGTCTTTCCCTGTGACACCATGAACAGAACCTCCCTGCCAACTCATGGTAGACATGAAGAATGAGGGAGAAATCAGCTTTTGCTGATCTAAGCTTCTGAGACCGATGGTTATCACAGCATAACAGTGCACAGTTGGAAAATGTTTAGGCCCATAGCTGGGACTCATTCTCCCATGGGAGCTGCCTGCTGCCACTAGAGTGGTCCCAGGACACCAGAGCCTATGACTAGGTACCTACCATACATGGGTCCAATTTGCTTTCATTTCCAGGCCAGTGCGATGTGATACAGTGATATTCCATATCCTGAAAAACGTTCAAGATAGCTTTTCACTTAAATTTCTTATACAAACAAGTGGCCAGAAATGAAAGTAAAGACATCTCTTGGTTTGGGTCTCTTGTCCCTTAAACTATATGATGATACCTTTCAGATTTCAAGACTCAGTTCATCTTTTAAAGTGGTTCAGGATCAAGAAATTGTTGATGTTAATTGCCAAAATAGTGGTAGAAAGAGACATAAAACTTAAGATAATCAAGTAGTAGCTATCAGTAGAAGTATGGTAAAATCTGCTTGTAATGGTTCTGAGAAATGATTGTCAGAATCTACATAGGTATGACATATCCTGGACAAGCATCATATAGTGTGTTGTAGAACTTGTTTTGTCTCAATATTGCCTTTTTATGTATCATACATACCCTTTCTATAATCCACAGCCTATCTTCTTTAGATAAAAAAGAAGTATCACATTTATTCCTGTTAATGCCCATGATTTGGCTATATAATGAAAGAGGGCAAGATTCAGCTTAGTCTTTAAAGAGGTAACAATTAAGCCTTGTGCCACATTTTTATAAAAGACATCATTATACTTCTTTACAGAAATGTGAAAACTAGTAGAAAGTTTTTTAAATGACCTCACTTCATTATTAGTACTATTACTTTGAGGATTGGTATTGGTTTGTCTTGAAGAGAAAATAAAACATTTTGATATGTTTAATTTTTATGCTTTATTTTACATGATAGTATAAATCACATCTAATACCTAGCTTTCTAGAAGTCTATTTTTAGGTGGTCATTCTTCTGTTAAATAAATTTTTACTTGTTTTAGCACTGTTAGTCATATTCTATGATTGTTGCCAAATCATTTTCTAAGAATATCTTTGCTAAGGTTAAAGTATATGAAAAATAGGGTATAAGAAAAATTATCAGCCTAGGCAACATAGTGAGACCCCATGTCTACAAAAACATTAACAAAAAATTAGCCGGGCATAGTGGCATGCACCTGTAGTCTCCAGTTACTAGGGAAGCTGAGGTGTGAGGATCACTTGAGCCCAGGAGTTCAAGTCTGCAGTGGGCTATGATTGTGCCACTGCACTCCAGCTTGGGCAGCAGAGCCAAGCCCCTGTCTCAATAAACAAATAAAAAGAAAAAAGAAAAACTCGAAAACTTACTTATGTCTGTGAATAAGTTATAATATTTAAGCACACCAGCCAACCAGAAGTATTTTGTAAATTTCCTGATAAACTGCATGGTATTTTGGTATGATTTGTAGTAATTATAATACATACCAACCTCCAAAGATCTAAAAGTATCCATGGATCAGAATCCTCTCTAAACCACAGGATATCAAAAAAGGTCTGAACTGAAAGTCTCTGCATAAAACAGGATGCATAATGAGACACTCCCTTACCTGAAGGCTCATAGCACTACAGCGGGGTGACTATCCTGTGTCTTTATGACCCCTGTGACCCCGTATGCATTCATCATTGCTCTTTGATTGTTTGAACATATACTATGGTCATACGAATATAATTTATTTTTGTAATATTCATCTATTCTTTGTCGTGACAAAATACCAAAAAGTGTCAGATAAATGAAAATGACTTTGAAAGCAGACTTACTTCTAGACAACTGGAGAATTGCCTAACCTATTTCAGGCCGTGATCTAGAAATTATAATTTAAGACATTATGTGTGTTTAAGAAACATAAGAGAGCAATCCTAATGAGGATGCTTAGAGTGAAATTGGAATGGGGGAAAGTTAAGTAATTAAACTAAATTAAAATATCTCATCCACATGAGATGCATAATATGATTAAATGCCATATGAACAATAAAGACAGTAAACAAAATGGTGTTACATGACAGACCACCATGGGCTGTGTTGGTCTAGACAAGCTTCCTGTGAGAGATAGATCTGAACCACTGATGTATTTCTTCTCCCATTAGATATAACCATTATTTTCCCTTAGGAAAATAGCTTCCTAGGACAGGTGGTAGTGGTGGATATTGAGTAAGCAGTCAACAATACCTTCTACAGGAGTTCTCTTCTCCCTCACATCCCCTGACACATCTAAAATAGTTAGAATTGTATTAAGTTGCTTTGGGTAAAAATAAGAGAAAGTATTATATCAAATGAGGAAATTTGTTGTTTATTATTTCACATAACAAAGAGTCCTGAAATAGGTCTGCGGTTGGATTATTCAGCTGTTCAGTAGCATCACCATCTTTCCACTCTGCCGTCCTTAGTGTGGTGGCTTTATCTTCAACTTGGCTCTCATTGTGTTCTCTCAAGGGGGCTGACACAGAGCCAATTATATCACACACACGTGCATGCACACCCCTTCTAGAGAAGGCTACTTGGGAATTCCCCAGCGGTCTTTCCTTCCCATATCACTGACCAGAATTAAATTCCATGCCCACTTCTTAACCAATCTCTGGTAAGGAGAAGGGTTAAGAGAGGCTCATGACAGAGGACCAGCAGGTGGGGGGATGTGATGAGGCAGCCAACCATTTGATAGGTAAATTACCCTTGAAGTATTAATTGCCAAAATGGTTTATTTAATCCTTTCCTGAAGGATTTGCATTTGAAAAGAGGCAGTTCTGCTGTCACCAGTCATATTTTACTGGTAGATTTTTCAGGCAACTAGAGTTAAATTGGTGGTTGGAAGGGAGAAACTGAGCAGAGCAGCCTTCCCAGAAGACTAGAATTTTCCTAGTTACCTGATTTTCTTCTCAGTCAGTGACGTATACTTCCTAGGAAAACATGTTATGTGGAAAGCACTGACTTCAGTAGATTTCTTTATGAGGTTAGGGATGGAATTGAAAACTGGAATCTAGAGTTCATCTAATTATAGGATTTTCAAGTCAAAAGTACACATATGTAATCTCTTCTTGTTTAATCAGTAGTGTTAATGATAACTGGATTAAAATACTGTCCCATTTAAAATACATTCCCATTTAATATAGTTTATTGAAATGAATAGATATAAAATGAATTTAAACATCAGCAGTTTAAGTCTCATGTTAGTAATTTTAATCTAAGGCCAAATTAACCTGGATATTTGAAACGTACATTTAGTCATTCAATGTTTTATAAACCTTGTTTACAATCTGTCTGCCAGTAAATGTACTCAAGGTCAGGAAGGGTAGACTGTATATCTTTATGAGAGAATTCTTTCCTTCTTTCTCCATCTTTTTGCATCACCCAAATCATGTAACTCCATTGCAAGGAAATGTGAACATCAAAGGGAGCATCATAAAAAGCCCTCCATTTTCAACAGTTTTAGCATGACATTTTACTTTAGCTTTTGTAAACAGGTTTTACAACCAACTTTTTAAAATCCTTATGGTGCAATACATTTATTTTAAATTTAAAAAAATCTGAGAAACCGCAGAATCACAGGAAATGGAGTGCTGCAACGTCCTTTGCAGAACAGTGCCCTTTGGGTTGAGTGAAACACTCATTCACCTTGTGCTGGGTCTTTTTCCTCCATCACTTATCTTTATCTCCATCCTCTGTGTAAAATGCAAAGATGCCAGATTGTACCCATGCTGTGAATACTGGCCGGGAGGCATAGACAGTGGTTTGGGGAAAGCTCAAGTGAAGCAATTAGAAATATTTACAATCCCAGGCCAGAAATATTTTGTGGGTTTGAATCATGCTAAATTAAATGTGTCATTGATAGCATTTGCTTCTTTCTAGTGACCTTTCTTGAAACTTGAGATTTGTATATTCTTTCAGTGCCACATTGCCTTGGGGACAGTTATTCGTACCCTAAAGTGCAGATGTGCATGACAGGGAAGGAAATGAGGGCTTTGACTTATCTGGGCAATTGGAGGTCAGCCAAGGCCAGAGGTCAGATTGCAGAGTCTGCACGGTTGTCCTCTTCTTTCCCCCTCAGTGGCACCACCACCTTCTCCTACACAGTGTCTTCCTGCTTTTAAACCTCTTGTCCCAGGCATCTCATCATTTATCCTTTGAACACGTATGTAAACTTTTCCAGGAAGTTATATTTTTAATCCACTGGGCTTTCATTGCAGAAAGAATTGCTTTACTTCTGTCATAGAAATTCTAGGCCTGTTGATAAAGGGGGAATCTGTATCAGGCAGGTGGCCTTCACTTTGCCCCTGAAAACTTAGGACTAAGGAATCCCCTTTTGGTTGTTCCTCATAGCTAGAGCTTCTATGCCCAGAGGGTCAGTTGAAGGCTTGGGCACTGTAATAGTCCATTCTCATATTGCTATCAGGAACTACCTGAGACTGGGTAATTTATAAAGAAAAGACGCTTAATTGACTCACAGTTCTTCAGGCTGTACAGGAAGCATGGCTGCAGCGGCCTCAGGAAATTTACAATCATGGCGGAAGGCAAAGAAGCAGCTGGAGAAGGAAGAAGAGAGAATGAAGGGGGAGGTGGTACACACTTTTAAACAACCAAATCTTGTGAGAACTCACTATAATGAGAACAGCAAGGGGGAAATCCACCCCAGGATCCAGTCACCTCCCACCAGGCCCTCCTCCAACTCAGAGGATTACAATTCAAGATGAGATTTGGGTGGAGACACAAATCCAAACCATATTATCCTGTACCTGGCTCCTCCCAAATCTCATGTCCTTCTCATATGGCAAGATATAATCCTCCCTTCTCAACAGTCCTAAGTCTTAACTCATTTCGTCATTAACTCAAAAGTCCACAGTCCAGAGTCTCATCTGAAACAAGGCAAGTCCCTTCCACCTATGGGCCTATAAAATCAAAAACTAGTTACTTTCAAGATACAATGGAGTGCAAGCACTGGGTAAATATGCTCATTCCGAAAGGGAGAAATCAGCCAAAACAAAGGGGCTGTAGGCCCCATGTAAGTCTGAAACCCAGCAGGGCAGTCATTATATCTTAAAGCTCCAAAATAATCTCCTTTGACTCCATGTCTCACATCCAGACAACACTCATGTAAGGGGTGGGCTCCCAAGGCCTTGGGGATCTCCCTCCCTGGGGCTCTGCAGGGTACAGCCCCCTCAGCTGCTTTCACAAGCTGGCATTTAGTGATTGTGGCATTTCCAGGCACACAGTGCAAGCTGTCAATAGATCTACCATTCTGGGGTCTGGAGGACAGTGTCCCTCTTGTCACAACTCCACTAGGCAGTGCCCCAGCAGAGACTCTGTGTGGAGGCTCCAATCCCACATTTCCCCTCTGCACTGTCCTAGTAGAGGTTCTCCATGAGGAGTCAGCCCTACAGCAGACTTCCACCATCCAGCCATTTCCATACATCCTCTGAAATCTAGGTGGAGGTTCCCAAACCTCAACTCTTGTCCTCTCAACACCCACAGGCTTAACACCACATGGAAGCCACCAAGATTTGTGGCTTGCACTCTCTGGAGCAATGGCCTGAGATATCTTAGGCCCTTTTAGCCATGGCTGGAATGGGAACAACTGGGATACAAGGAGCAGTGTCCCAAGTTTGTGCAGGGTAGCAGGGCCCTGGGCCCAGCCCACAAAACCATTCTTCCCTCTTAGGCCTCTAGGCCTGTGATGGAAGGGGCTGCCACAAAGGTCTCTGAGATGCCTTTGAGGCATTTTTCACATTGTCTCGGCTATTAACATTCGCTCCTCTTTACTTATGCAAATTTCTGCAGCCAGCTTAAATTCCTCCCAGAAACATGGATTTTTCTTTTCTACCACAGGGCCAGGCTGCAAAATTTCCAAACTTTTATGCTCTGCTTCCCTGTTACATAAGTTCCAGTTTCAGATTATCTCTTTGCTCATGCATATGACCATATGCTGTTAGAAGCAGCCAGGCTGCATTTGAACACTTTGCTTCTTACAAATTTTTTCCACCAGATACCCTAAATTGTCACTCTCAAGTTTAGAGTTCCACAGATCCCTAGAGCAGGGGCACAATGCCACCAGTCTCTTTACTAATGCATAACAAAAGTAACCTTTACTCTAATTCCCAATAAGTTTCACATCTTTATCTGAGATTATCTCAGCCTGGACTTCATTGCCCATATCACTGTCAGCATTTTGGTCACAAAAGTTTAACAAGTTTCCAGGAAGTTCCAAACTTTCCTTCATCTGCCTGTCTTCTTCTAAGCTGTCCAAACTGTTCCAACCTCTGCCTGTTACCCAGTTCCAGAGTCACTTCTACATTTTCAGGTGTCTTTGTAGCAATGCTGCCACACTTCTAGTACAAATTTTCTGTATTAGTCCATTCTCATATTACTATAAGTAACTACCTGAGACTGGGT
Organism: Theropithecus gelada; assembly: GCF_003255815.1. Taxonomy (NCBI): domain Eukaryota; kingdom Metazoa; phylum Chordata; class Mammalia; order Primates; family Cercopithecidae; genus Theropithecus; species Theropithecus gelada. The sequence goes on along the minus strand of NC_037669.1, from coordinate 163,792,586 downwards.
AATGTTTAAAGAAAGATTTAATTGGCTCAAAGTTCCAGATGCTGTACAGGAAGCATGCCTGGGGAAGCCTCAGGAAACTTACAATCATGGCAGAAGGTGAAGAGGAAGGATTCACATCTTACACAGCCAGAGAAGGAGGAAGTGAGAGTGAGGGGAAGGTGCTACACACTTTTAAAAACCAAATTTCATGAGAACTTATTATCACAGTAACCGCCAGAGGGAAATCCACCCCCGTGATCCAGATGATCCAATCACCTCCCATCCTTCCTCTGCTCTAATACTAGGGATTACAATTCAAGATGAGATTTGGGCAGGGATGAAAATCCAAACGAGATTTGAAAATCCAAACCATATCAGGCACCTTTACCCAAGCTTCCTCTCTTTTCCTTATCTCTGCTATTTACCCTCCCAACTTTCTGCCCCAAGTTGTCCATATGTCAGAAATTAATACACCTGGAAGCATTGCTGGCAGTAAGCACCAGGAATCTCATGCCTGAAGCATGGGAGAAAGAGACAACCCAGGGGCTAAAAACCAAGCTCATGCTCTGTTCACTAAGCAGCACACCCTGGTCTGGGGTTCATATTTGCCTGGAGAATGAGGCAATTTTTTTTTTTTTTTAACTCTCCAAATTCTTCACTGAAAGAGGGTGAAGTTGGGGAGTAAATTAAATTAAAGGCATGCTTTAAGTTATTCAAGGCCCTAAGTTAATGAAGAGGGAACTGCAACTATTGGAAAAAATCAGGACCTTTCTAATTTGTGGCAGTGATGATAAAAAAAACTTGGATTTTCCCAGGAAAACATGTTAGCAGTAACATGAAGAACTAATAAGAAGAGAAAAAAACAAATAATTCATTTGGCCATAAGAATAATACCAAGCACACCAAGTCATTTACACAGAGTTGCCCATTTATGCCTAATTATTAATCCTCTTAATACGCATGTTTATCCTTACAACTTTATCAGATTCACTTTGTTATAAGTTGTATTTGACTAAACTATTGGACTTGGCTTGAATAAGATCGACCTTGGTATGGAATGTTTGCTCGTTAAATACAGTTGCTCAGGAGAAATTTTTTAAAACATCTGAAAAAACTAAAACCCTATTCAGCCATGACGTTACAGTGTAGCCAAAGGATTTAAAAAGCATTGAATGTGTGGGTCACCAGAAGGTAATATAATCAAATTTCCAAACTTCCTTTTTATTTAAGATGACAATTTCCCTTAGAATTGTTACCAACTATAGCAGCAGTCCCCAACCTTTTTGTCACCAGGTACTGTTTCATGGAAGACAGTTTTTCCACAGATGCAGTTGCAGGGGCATGGTTTCAGGATCAAACATGTTCCCTGTTCCACCTCAGGTCATCAGACATTAGATTATCATAAGGAGCACGCAACCTGAATCCCTCGCATGTGCAGTTCACAATGCGGTTCCCCTCCTATGAGAATCTAATGCTGCTGCTTATCTGACAGGAGGCAGAGCTCAGGTGGTAATGCTTGCTTGCCTGCTGCTCACCTCCTACTGTGGAACCTGGTTCCTAACAGGCCACGAACAGCTACTGGTCTGCAGCCTGGGGTTTGAGGACCCCTGAACTATAGTACAGTGCTCATGTACAGTTCTATCTATGGCCTTATCATGTCCAGTCAACATGTTGCTTTCCATAGTTACTTTGGTCAGTAGACAGGAACTTTAACAGCAAAATATGGTGTTGTAATAAGCCAAGAACAAACTGGCTTTATGTTAAATCCTAAAAAGTTATAGGCTATGTTTGAAAAGAGAGAAAAGAATAAGAAAATTATTTCTACTTGAAAAAAATTGTGAAAAGGGAAAGTCCCTCCTTTCCCCTCCCTAGCTCATCGTTTATTCATAGATCCAAGACTAGACTCAGATTTCTGGCTTTCACGGTCACATTTCTCTACTTTTTTCACCTTTAATGTTCTTATCGTTCTGCTTTAACATTTGATATCTTTCTTATTTTTGCCTCTGTGATGAACTCTGAAAGATGGCCTGATCTCATTAAATAAACCAAATTCAACCATACCTTGTCTGTGCAGCAAAAAGGGCCTTTCAGATCAACATCAAGGATTACCTCCAGGTAATCACTCTGGCCTCTTGATCATCATCAACTTTTTATTCCTGGAGGCTATCCCAAAGGTGGGGCAGTTTGCAACATTTACCTGAGTCCTTCCGTAGGTCCCTTCAGATATCTCAAGGATCCCACTAACAAGTAAATAATTTGCAAATTATAACATTAATCTGCCCAAAATACACATATATACTACCACATGGTCCAAAAATTGAAGGAGGCCTCAATGCAATGTCCCAATCAACTGAAAACAGTGAGAAGTGCTGCCAAATTGCTTAACTTTGAGATGTTCTCAGTCTGGATTCTAAGCAACCATTTGGGTTTGAAGCATATTTGTACACTCTACATTTGTACATGATACATGTTATTCATGTATCATGATGTGAAAATATTCCATAAAATATCAGGAATAATGCTTCTGAAAACAAGAATGAAATCAGCATACCAATATTTGATGATGTTAACATTTATGGAAATCTTAAATTTGGCTCTAGACAAGTCAAACTAATATCATTTTAGCTGGACGGTGATGAAAACATGAATATCTGTTTATTGCCCAGGATAAATGAGGTATTGATTGTTTTCTTAATGTCTATAATCAGTCATACATCTTCAGCCCTCTGTTATGACCAGAGTTTTTTTGACATCCTTGATTTCGGATTTAGGTTTGAAAGTTGGGCTGAGACATGAGCTTTTTCCCAAATAAATGAGCAGTCCTAATTCTTTTGCCAGAAATTGTGATTTAAATTTCCAAGGTGGACTAATTATAAAATGTTTAAATGCTGGACCTTGCGTTTCACTCCAGAGACCGTCTTTATTTAGGATGCTTTCAGCTACATGTAGCAGAAAATGCGACTCACACTGATTCCACTAACAAGGAAAGTTATTTAGCTCAAGTTCAAAGGACTTCCCATTCCCAAGCATACGTTAGAATCACCTGGGAGAGTGTTTTAATCAATACTGGTCACAGGAGAACTGAGAATCTTTCCAGCAGAGCGTGGGCATTAGTAATTGTTAAAAACTTCCTGGATTATTCAAATATGTAGTCAAGGTTTAGAACCACTAATTTAGAAGCTCATCTGTGTCTTCAAGGATGCAGTTTCTTGCCATCTCTCTGCCCTGACCTGCCCTTCCCAGAACAAACTGTTCCCAAGGTTGAAAGCAAGACAGCTGTAATAGTTCTAGACACCATATCCATTCACTAGCATCAAGAGGAGAATGACCATGTCTTCCTAGGGCATTTTTTAAAGGTAGGTTTGCCAGATAAAACAAAATGCCCAGTTACGTTTGAATTTCAGATAAATAATGAGTAACTTTTTTAGTATAAGTATCTCAAATATTACTTGGGACATATTTCTACTAAAAACTTTATTCGATGTTTATATGAAATTCAAATTTAACCCTATGTTCTATGTTTTTATTTTTAAATATGGCAACCCTATCTTAAAGACATTTTCAACAGCTTCTCACCAAGACTTCCCTTTATGTCTTACTTGCCAAAATTCCTAGATTACCCTTAAATCCATCAGGCCCAGCCACTGCCCACAACTGTAGATTGGGTTGGAGGGGGCTCATGGCTGCAGGGCCCTCTTGGGAAGGAGACACAGGGAACACCAGCCCTAGCCCCTATAGAGAACCCATAGTACAGGTAATACTTCTGTTTCATAAACACTGAGTGATACCATGATGTCTACACTAAAACTTTTCTGCAATTACCTTTCTGGAAAAAAAAACATAAATTTGATTGTCATGAATGTATTCATCTTCATTGAACAGTCATCTTCAGAACTGTTCTTTTTTTCTTGAGACAGGGTCTCATGCTGTCACCCAGGCTGGAGTGCAGTGGCACAATCTCGGCTCACTGCAACCTCCATCTCCTGGGCTCGAGTAATCCAACCCCTTCTGCCTCCCAAGTAACTGGGACTACAGGCACGAGCCACCATGCCCAGCTAATTTTTGTATTTTTTGTAGAGATAGGGTTTCACCAGGTTGTCCAGGCTGGTCTTGAACTCCTGAGCTGCCTGCCTCAACCACCCAAAATGCTGGGATTACAGTCATGAGCCACTATACCCCACCCAGCAGAATTGTCAGTTCTGAGGTGACTTAAATGTTCCCCAAAATCACTATGCTATGCAAAGTCATGCAGTAAAAACCACAGGGAGTCTAGGCACAGTGACTCATGCCTGTAATCCCAGTGCTTTGAGAGGCTGAGGTGGGAGGATTGCTTGAGGCCAGTTCAGCTGGGGCAACATAGCAAGACCCCATTTCTACCAAAAAAGAAAAAAAAAAAAAACCACTGGGCATGGTGGTACACACCTGTAATTCTAGCTACTTGGGAGGCTGAGGTGAAAAGATCGCTTAAACCTAGGAGTTCAGGGCTGCGGTGAGCTATGATCACACCACTGTACTCCAGCCTGGGTAACAAAGCGAGACTTTGTCTCTAAAATAGTAATAAACATAAGATAAAAACCACAGGGCTTGTGGGGAAAATTGGGTTGGGGTACAATACTGAAAAAAAAGGTCATCAGTGACACATGAAGCACAGTAGGAACCTAATAAAAGTGGTAGAGTGGTTTTACACATTTTAAGTGATTAAGAAATAAATAGTGCAATAAATATGATACTTTGCCTTGAAAAATACCTGAAGCTCAGATGGGGAAGTGGACATTGGAAGGGTTGTAGCTTGTGAGTCACTGTGAAGTGGTGGAGGAGAGTTATCTGGAATCTGATGGATTTGGTTATGGAAGTAGCTCATAACACATATGGCATTGAGGTAACTGGCAGATATCTGTGTTGTGTGCATGCAGGCATTGTGCGTATTCCTGCATTCCCACGTGCAGCTGCGTTCATTTGTGTGGAGTGTTCTGCATTCACCCATTATTTCTTGAGGATGATATTGTGTGTAAGCAAATGTGAACTTCGGGTTACGCTCAGTTGTTCCTTAATACACTGATCTCACTGAAACTAGTTCACATTTTCAGAACAAGCATTATAACAGAACTGACTCTACACAGTTCATGACATGCAGCTTCTGGATTTGGTGAGTTGGAGCAATGAGAATATAGAAAGGTTATACTCTACATAATTTCTTTGTACTCAAGTAACAGTTCCATGTTAACTAGAAATTTTAGAGTTATTCCATTTTATTAATGGTCAACATGTACCCAAAGTATTTCACAACACCAATGTGTGCATCATGTATATCTGACTCAATACGGTCTGACTCCTCATCAGAATTCTGCAGATAAATCCCTCAATTTTGAGGTATGCCCTGTAGGGCCTTTTACAGTCTCACCCTGTTCAGCCTCATCATCAGTCCTCCCTCTTACTCCTCCGCAGCCCCTCAGGAATGCACAGCTATTTCATTTCCCTCAAACCAAGCATGCTTCCTCATACTTCTGTGTTGTTTCCCTTCACTGTCTCTTCTGGCCAGAGTGATTCATGTAGCCACAAAACTGATAGAGTCCCTTCCAGTCTCAGCCCAAGTACCTTATGTGCCATGGAGCCTTCTCTGCTAGGAACTTTCAGCACTTGCAATAAGTAGCTGGGGCCCTAGTTAAGCTGCAGATTTCAGAACCCCTCCCCAAACCTAAAGCAGCAGCATCTTGAGATGGAGGGTGTCCTGCGTAATCTGCAAATGCTTCCCCTGCTTTGAATGTCAGAGAACTACTTGTGTTTACTTATAAGGCTCTTGCAGGCACTTGTCACTGTATCCTCTGTGCCAGATATTGTGTCTGGCACTCAGTAAACGTTTAGGAATAAATGAATGCTGTTGAGGGTTTTGTGTGTTGTGCAAGTATTGAGATGTCTTAGGCTTTGCTCTGGCGTCCTCTAGAGCCTGAAAAGTTGCTTCATTTCTCAGCAGCATTTACCAACCAGTTATTTAAAAAGCTAATAGGAATTGTTGGTATTTAATGACAGATAGGGTATAACTGAAGGGATGAACTAACAAAAGTATGATAGGCATATGAATAAACCAGGTAATTTAGAGAATTATTTCCTTTTCACCTTTTTGTCTTTCCAGAAGTCTCAGAAGTGGTAGTGTTTGTGTTTAAAAAGAAAGAAAGAAATATCAAGGCTGTTCCAACACTTACTTGCTTTTACCAATTGTTATTAAAGTCATTCTTAAAACTGTGCTTGATCCTCAGCTTGGATTTGCTGCAGGGTACGGTTTTTTGTCTGTCTCTGTTGGGACATTGTAGAGGTCAGTTAGCCCAGAGAATAAGTTGTACAAGTGTGTGCATTTCATCCTCACACGGATCAATTAGCTTTGTCATAAGAAAAACAGTCTTGGCTCAGGCCCTTCTATCTGGGTCAGCCATTGTGCAGATGCCTACCTTGGTGCCAGGAACAGCAAGGGAGAGCACGCAGATGGTTTTGCCCAGCCAGCATTACTGTAAGAAACTCAGCTGGAGGCCCTGGTGCTGGCTGGCTGATTTCATCAGTTGGTCTGATCACATGTAAGTGGTGAGGGGGAAAACCCTTGTTAAGTAGAGTAACATCTGTGCTTATTGTCCTGGTGGAGGAGAGAACTACATGGGTTTCCAAATGATGGGTCAGGTTGCCTGATTATAAAAACACAACACAGAAATGACAGCGCAAAAGCCCAAAAGATGGGAGCATTTCTCCACAAATGCCATTTAATTAGACTCCCATACATAAGCACTTCTAGCAGACACCTTTTATACCTTTTGAATTTTTACAGGGCTAAGAAGACATACCGTATGCATATAATTATTTTAAATTGCAGTTATAGGACTTTTGCAAATAATGAGGTTTGTAACTCTGCAAGTGAGGTTTTATTCTTCCTCTGGTTACACCTATGTGAAGTTGTTCCTAATTAAAGGTTGTATTTCAATTTCCAGCGTATTTATTCCAGATTGTAAGCTTATTTACTTTACTTTAGAATTTGTAGCACATGATCCTGTTTTCTGGCACCATTCTTGTCTTTTCTGTTTATTATTTTTTGTAGGCAACTTCTAGGAAAGCAGAATTAGATTAAAATAGCTCACAATGTTAAAATGGCAGTAGGTGCAAGAGCATGTTTCTAAAAGCTAAAAGTTCTTAATAAATATTACTTATGATTTTTTCAGAAATCATATCTTCAGAAAGGTATCTTCAGAAAATCAGGGATGAATTTAAATACCATGAATTATGGAAGTATTTTTGCCATTTCCTTTTCATTGCATTTTATGTTTGAAAAGCATCTTTTATTCTCTGATACTTAATACACAGCCTATGTTTATCAAAAGTTACAGAAGAGAGCATGCATAATCCAACAAAATTAATTCATATTTCACTTGTGTTTTTTAACGAGAAATTTTATAAATGTTTGTGTTTACAGTAGAATAAACTGATATCTGATGGTCTAAGAATTAGCTCTAAATAGAATAATAGAGCTACTCAGTACAAAACTAACTCAGGGTGGTTGGAAAGCTCTCCTGGAAGCTTATCACCCGGCTTCTCTCTCTGCTGCATCCTACTCCATGTTGAGAAGAGGTCTTTTGGACTGTCACCAAGTATGCATCTAACCATGCAGCCATCTGTTAAAACTGCCTGAGATCAGATAGACAGTAAAGTACTTCACAGCCTTCCTAGAATGATGGGAAGATGTATTCAGAAGTAAATATTAATAGAAGGAGCACATGAAATGAGTTATTTAAATCCTTGCCATCCAAATTGTGGTCCGTAGACCGGCTGCATCCCATCCCCTGGGAGACTGTTAGAAATGCAGAATCTTAAGCCCTAACACAGACCTTCTAAATCAGACTCTGCATTTTAACAAGATCTCCAGCTGATTTTTGTTCATATTAAAGATTGAAAAAAATTGATATTAATAACATTAATTGAATACCAAATAAGGAATGAGATTTTCTACATATAAAGCAAACTTCAAATATATCCTAGTGTGAGCGTGTTCTCCTTGTAAACGGTGGCTAAGTGCTAATAGTTATAGAACACCTTCTATAAGTGTGTCCTCTGTTCTAAGCATTTTACATGTATTAGCTACTTTAATCCTCAAGCAGTGCTATAAGGTCACTGCTAGAATTGCTTCCCATTTTACAAATAAGAAAACTGAGGGAAATAGAGTCTGTGGTTAGCACTATCTACAAAAAAAAGTTATTAGTCATAACTGGGCAATGAAGAATTTCTGCCTTATCAGGTAGACCCGAAGAATAAAAAGGGGTAAGAAATTAAGATCTTTTTTACTCCCTCAATAAAACTTATAAGCAACAGCTGAATATAAAGGGAAATTTCTTTCCCTTAATTTTGTGAACCTCACATGTACTATTTTTAAAATATTTGTAATCCATACCCCATATGTCGCACCCACGGCAAGCATGTGATCTGAATTAATTATTTTAACCTGCCAACACCTGACTTCAAAAAGAGATTTGGAACTCTTCGCATGTAAACCAATGAAGAGAATGTGGAGTTGATACGTAATTTGTCAATTCTAGGGATATGCTATAAGTCAAGTAGCAATGTGGTAGAGAAAATTTTTACAGGGAAAAATAAAGGTTTCTCCCTATACTTGACCTTGTGGTCTTGCCCTGCAGCCCTTGTTGGGCTGCTGCGGAGAAGGGGTTTGAATGATCACTATCTGTTAGAGCCAGCTGAAGCAGCACAATCAGAGAGGAGCTGGGCTGGAGAAAGCCTGACTCATGGCTCACCTGGCCACACCAATTTTATCACATGCAATTTTTAACTTTATAAATTATAAGGAGTCAGTATCTTTTAATGTAGGGGTTTTGTCCAAGTTTCAGGGGGAAACTAAAGGAGTAAAAAGTGATACAAAGTCCTGTGGAGTTCAGGTTTTAGTGGCTTTGCTGTAGCCTTCCATAGTCAGGAAGGAGCACTGCTAGTACAGGAGGATGTGGGGTAGAAGGAAAAGGGCTCAGTGATTGTTATGAAAACCCATCCTCTTGGGACAAATCCAGTGTCCCCTGGTAGTGAGGATGTCAGCGGTGGGACACCGCAGTGCTTCAGTGGCTGAAAAACAAGGACGCCTACTAGTGGGATTTCTGCTACTGCCCAGCTACCTAGCCATGTAAAAGTTGCTTTATTTGTAAACAAGAAGGGGTTGAAATAAATGAGCTCTAAAGACATTTCCAGTTCTGAAATGATATAATTGGATAGCATAAATTTGACATCTTGAGCTTTGAATTTCAGTTCAGAATTTCTAAAGGCCATTTCCATTTCCATTTAACTTTTGTTTACATCCTGTCCAAAAATGGGAACTCTTATTTACTGGGGATTTTGTAAGCATCTTTATTTTTAAAATATCTTTAAGAATCACATTATTTCTAGGCAACCCATAAACAGCAGCATCCACTGACATTCTCACTTTAATCATATAGAAGGAAGCCCTTTACCATAAGAGTGCTGTACTACTCCGGGTTTGCACATGGAACAAAATATGCTAATTATTTATGTTCTTTTTTACAAGTGATTTCATAGAAGTTTCTCTGTTTAGTGTTGTTTAGAGTACAGATTTGTTTAGCGTATAGAATATTATTTGGAGTTTGATTTGGAATCAGTTACATCTTTTTTTTTCCTTGGCAATCACCTTTCACTTTTTTCTTCTCTACTATGTTATTTGCATTATTTGATTTTCTTATTACAAAACTATGATCCAATTTCATTGCAGAAAATCCGCAGAAAATTAGCAAAAAGGAGGAAAAAAATCACCCATAATTCCACCATTTGAAGAAAACCAATATAAACTATTTGGGAACTATCCTTTTTTTTTTTTTCTATGCATGTATATATATTTTTTGAAATCAGAATTCATTCTTTACCTAGTAGTTTGTAACCTGTTTTCCCAATTAGTATATGATATGTTATTCTTAAATGTTCTACTATAAAAACATTTTTAAAGGTTGTATAAGTTGGACATGATGGCTCATGCCTATAATCTCAGCATTTTGAGAGGCTGAAGCAGACAGATCACTTGAGGTCAGGAGTTCGTGACAACTCTGACCAACATAGTGAAACCCCGACTCTACTAAAAATATATTTTTTTAAAAAATTAGCCGGGTGTGGTAGTAGATGAGTATAATCCCAGCTACTTGGGAGGCTGAGGCAGGAGAATCACTTGAACCCGGGAGGCGGAGGTTACAGTGAGCCAAGATCACACCACTGCACTGCAGCCTGGGCGACAGAGCGAGACTCTGTCTCAAAAAATAAATAAATAAAAAATAAGGTTTGCATAGCATACTGTTTATAAATGTTCCACAAGTTACCCAAATCACCCATCATTAGACATTTAGGATTTCTGTGAGGTGCCTATGCCCATATGTGTGCATGTTGCCATTGAATGTGTGATGAATACCCTGGGAGTTATTTCTGCATGCATTCATAATCCTTTGAAATAACTTTCTAGAATTATATTAAAATTTAGAGACAATAAAATTCACATTTTTTGAGTGTTTACCATGTACCACTGTGCAAAGTATTTAATCTGGAAAACCTCATGTAATTTAAATTCAGTCCTCCAACAAGCACATGAGGTAGAAGCTATCATTATCACCATTTTGTAAACAGGAAACTGAGGCTCAAAGAACTTTGCTATCTGGTCAGAATCACAGAGAAGGTAAGTGTCAAGCCTAGTATATACTGATTTTAAGGCTTGTGATTTATATTCCAACTTGTTCACCAGTATGGCTGTACAGCTTCACACCTCATACCACTTATTTTAATACTCTTAAAAAGTCTTCTTTGTGCTCTTCTTCCATTTTTTTCTGGTGGTATCTTCCTCTGCTGATACCATATGCTTCTGACTTGGATTTCATTCACACCGTGTATGTGTTTTGCCCTTGTGTACACCACAGCTTCCTCCGAACATCCGTGGCCTTTCCACTTTTTCTCCTTGAGACTTTCCGTTTCCTTTACTTCCCACTTCTTGTTCACCCATCTGCTCGAGAAAGACTGGGCGTCTTTCCTGTCTTCTGGTTGCTATATTTAGCCTGTTCCTGCTGCCTACAGCTAGTGTTGGTTCCCTTGTCTGCTTCTCTTGTGTTCTGAGGACACCCACTTAGAAGCTAAGCAGAACTCCACCTCAGTGCCATTCCTGCCTCACTATTCCCCTGGAGTTTGAATTAGTCCATGGACAAAAACACCACTGCAGCCTGAATAATCATCTGTCAGCATGGTGTGTGTTGGGGGCAGTGGCCACAGCAGTCTGCATGTCAAACCCCAACCCTGAAAACATAATTATATGAAGTGAAAATGCAACAGGGATGAACAGAAAAGGAAGGGAAGCCTTTCTGCTGAACCTCAGCTCATACTATGCCCATGTTCTGGCTCAGCTCAGTGACTGCCTCTTTGCCCGGGTGCCATACTTTCCTGCCTCCTAAAACATATTTCCTTATTATTTTGTCTAAGACAAGACTCTCCTTCTTCAGGACCCCTCAAAAATACTAGAAAACCTCCTTTCCTTTCCATATACACAAATTGAAATCATCTTCCCTTTCCAGAACTGTGAGAAGGCCTCTCTCATGTCTCTTTTACAGAACTTATCTTATACCTCTCTTGGCTTTCTGTGCAGGTTTGACCATCCTCTAAATTTTTAGAAATCAGAGGCCATGTTTTAGTCATTATTGTATTTCTCACAAGGCCTAACACGATGCAAATGAACATCATTTTTGAATAAATTAATACGTGAATAAATAATAAACTATGAAAGTTTGTCCTCTTTTTAACAAAGAAGTAGCAGGAACACATTGAACTATTTAATAAAATTGATATATTAAATTTAAACAACTGAGATACATAACATTTAAATAGAAGTATAATGATGCATCAACTATTTGGGGCAGAATGATAGTAGAAACACCACTTATTAAAAAGCAAATTCAAAAAACGATTTCTTCAGATTATTTAGTCAAAAAGAAAATCATTCAACAAACAACAAAACAACACAGCCAGTCATATCTGTATGTTTTTGAAGGAAAACAGTTTAATAAGCAATTTGGCATTAGGACTCAGCATTACAACTGGTGAATCTCAGGTAGAGGAAACTGAAATATGGGATCGTTCATGGGAAGGACCATAGTAATGGAGCATAGGAAGGAATGTGTACACAGGGAAGAAATGAGAGTAGCAGGCCAAGTGACTTGGGTTCTCAAAGAGCTATCTAAACCTTAGCATACACTTCCAGAGAATGTGGCTTACAGAGGAGTAGACCATATTTTATGTAGGAGATAATGAGAGAATATACCTCAGAAGTTTGTGTGAAGAGTAAACATTTTAATACAGCAAAGCTCAGTGTCTGGTATATTACAATCAATGTAAAGGGATTTGATGCTAGTTATTTTTCTCTTCTGGTAGATTGGCCCTCATCTTCTGGTCCTTTGCTATAGGGCACCAATTACGATTGGTGATGTTGCACGCTGTAGTCTACACGTGGCCTAACTTTATCCTCCTCTATCAGTTTCTTGCCTTGCACGTTAATTTGCTATCCAGAGCTTAAGACGGTGATGGGCTCTTAAGCTAATCTTTCTGGGCTAAGCTATGTAAACGTTTTAAAACCTGTTTTCCAACAGTGAATCATAAAACTTTGTATTTAAATCCATTTCACTGTCTGAACTTGATTATAAAAAAAAAAAATTCTAAAGAAAGAATAATTACCTTTATCGAGTGTCTGCTCTGTGCCAGATGCTGTGTTCTCCATATGTTCCCATTTGTTCTCCCCCAGTCCTTCCAGGTTGGGTTGAGTAGACCAAGAAATTAAGGAACTTGTCCAAGATTATACAGCTAATAACTGAGAAAAATAGGATGTGAACCCAGGTGTGTCTATTTCAGCATTACTTTGTTCCCCACCCTACGCCCTCCTATAATGGAAGGCAGGACATACACATAAAAGTAAATATAATAAACATTTATCTTCAGTGTCTTATTTACACATAATTACACTAACTGGTAACTGGTTGGTTTCATAAAACCTCAAGGCAATTAGCCAAGCATTTTTATTGCAGAGGACCAATTTAATGAAAACACATAACTAAAGCTGTCAATGTCTAAAGCATTGTTAGTTGGGAGGAGTGTGGAGGATGAGAAAAGATAAAAATGTAAAGTCAGTTCCCACAGTTTTAGAAGCTTGATTCTTGGCTCTTTCTTTTATCTGTAATTATATAATATAGTGAAGAATAAATGACAAGCCACCCTTTTGCCTCCAAGTGATTCCATTTCTATTTATAAAGTCTGAGTGATAGTTGAAGGGTTTAGAAATATTTTAAGATTAAGCAAACTCTAGAGGATAATACGTTAGATTTCAGACTATGGATGAGGTTCTTGGTACCTCAACCTGCTTCAACCAGAGTAGTCCTCTTTTATCTCACATATTCGGCTTTTATATAACCATCCCTTTGAAAAAGAAGGTTTAACTGATTCAAAGTTGCCTTTTTCCATGTGTTTATATTGAGACAAACAGATTCTGTTTGTATCAAGATCTACTTGGGGTTTAAGTATTCAAGATGCACTTCAGTGGCTGCCACCAGAGCCCTAAGCAAAAATTGCAAACTTGGAAATTTGTGTTTTTATATCCCTGCATATTCGCCCAGCAAGTGCCCTGGACTGCTACAATCTTAGGACTTCCCCATTAACTATACAGGTTAGAGGGCCCCAGTCTCATCACAGTCTTTATTACAGTAATGTTCCTGCTAGAGGAATAAAATGTTTTGAGAAAGAGGCCCTCTTTAAGCTCATACTTTCCACCAGCTGTTCAACACCTCACTGCCAACAGACTGTGCCTACGTCCTCTAAAGCGTGTCTTCTAAGTTCTTCCTTCCCAGTTTGATTTCCTTTGCAAAAGAAAATAAATCCATTCAGGTAGGAATGACTGCTGAGTGTCAAAGCTCCCAACGGCTTTCGTGTTTTAAAAGAAGTGGTGGCTAATCCAAATTAAACTAATGCATGGAATAAACAGAGGAGAAGTTTTTAAACCAAGAAGCACTGCATTCCTTGTACCCTTGGTCCACTCCGGGCTATCAGCACCCCAATTGGTAGCCACTTGTAAGGCGAAACACAGGCCATAGATTGGCCCTCTCTTTTTAAAAGACTGTCAAACTCTGGCCTCGGTACAGTTCTAGACTCAGCTAATTGGGGTTTGTGTCTGCCACAAACTAAAAAGGTTAATGGTTCAGTAGAGTAGACCGGGACCATATAACTTTCTTATTCCATCTACTAGTTTGTAAGTTCCTTGGAAGCAAAGCCTCTAACTTTTGCATTCACCTGAGAGTACTGAATTTAGGTCCAGAGTGGACAGAGAATTACTTAAGGTCCCGTGACTTATTAATGGCAGGACCAGGAATAGAACTTACGTTTCCTCATGCCATATGCTAAGTTAATGTTGTTTTCATTCTGCCTCTATTTCTGTTGTCTATTGCTGCATAACAAACCTACTCCAAAATCTAGTACCCCCATCATAGGTCTGTGGATCAGGAAATTGAGCAGGGCTCAGGCTCTTCTTCTGCTCCAGGAAGGGTCTTGACTGGGTCACTTACTAGGCCGGCTTCAGCTGGCTCAGGCTGAAAAGTCCAGAAAAACTTTATTCACATGTCTAGACTTCTGTGCTTCTCATGTGCCCTCTTTTTCTCTGTATGTTCTCTCCTTTCTTTCAGTATTGTAGCCTGAACTTCTTTACAGCATGGTAGCTAGCTTCTAATGAAAGCAGAAGCTGGCAGGCCCCTTAAACTAGCTCAAAATTAGCAGTTTGACTTCGGCTACATGCTCTGGATCAATGCAAGTCATAGACCAGTCCAGATTCAAGGACAGGGGGAATACATACGACCTTGTAATGAATAAAGCAACATGCATAGTCAGGGAGGGAAGAAATTGATGGTGGCCATCTTTGGAGACTAAGCACAACCATTATTAAACAGCAGATGTAGCCTTCTTTCTCTAATTCCTAGTTTCCTGTGACAACCAGGGAAATTCAAGGCTGTGCAGAAACAAATGAGAAAAAGAAGTAGAAAAAAGCCCTGAAACACCCCATCCTTTTCTACCTTAATGCTCAGCTGCAGAGTTAGGAAGATAACCCCACCTCTCCAAAATTACTTCTAATTATCCTTTGGCTAAGCTTCTTCTGGAAGTATTTGTTCTTATTTGAGTATTGGAGGAGAGGCTACTACACTTGTAGGATATATAAAGAACATGGTTAGTGCTGCTACTACTATGTCTATTTTCTTTCTTTTTTTTTTATTTTTTTTTATTTATTTTATTTTATTTTATTTTATTTTTTTGAGATAGAGTTTTGCTCTGTCACCCAGGCTGGAGTGCAGTGGCATGATCTCAGCTCACTTCAACCTCCATCTCCCGGGTTCAATCGATTCTCCTGCTCAGCCTCCTGAGTAGCTAGGATTACAGGTGCTCACCAACACTCCCAGCTAATTTGTTGTATTTTTAGTAGAGACAGGGTTTCACCATGTTGACAAGGCTGGTCTCGAACTCCTGACCTCAAGTGATCTGCCTGCCTCTGCCTCTCAAAGTGCTGGGATTACAAGCATGAGCCACCGCGCACAGCACTACGTCTGTTTTCTGTGTCAAGTGTTTCAATGCCTATTCCTAAGAGCTAGCTCTTGAGACAGCAGTTAAAAACAATAATTTGCAGTGCTACATGTGCCTATTGTTAAAACGGGATATATCTACAAGTAACCTTTTCAACTATTAATTTCCATGTACAAGTCAAATTATACTCCTTCTCAAAGAGAAAGGATACCTTAGTAGGTTTTTCTTTCCTTCTTTTTTAATGATACAGAGGATTCTTATGCAAAAGGACAAGTAGATCTAAGACTGGAAAATCAATTTTGTAGCCTATTCCAGCTCTGGCAATATCCTTTCTTTGTATTCCAGCTAGCTTTGTTTAGAGTATCCTAAATGATGAGGATTATTCTTTTTCTCTTAAAAAAAAAACTCCCATAACCTTCCAAATTTCCTTGGGAAACTTTTTGCTTATATTATCTTTTCCTTAACAAAAAAAAAAAAGACTTCAGCCTTTTGTTACAGTTAGATTGTTTTTAGGTAATTTAACTTAGATAATTATTCAACCTAGAGTACTTTTTCCTAGAAACAAACAAATAAATGAAATATTCTAGTGTCATATCAAGAGAGAGGAGCAACAATTTATGGGCTGCTGAGGCAAAACTTTTCCAAGCGCTTTAGGAACTCTCACATGTTAAGAAATTATCAGATTATCATTGTCTAGAAAATGATGAGATATGTCTTTTTCTTTCTTTTTTTTTTTTTTTTTAACAGAGTCCAGGTTCCAGGCTTACAGATTTGTCTTATAAAAAGGGAAATCTTTGGTTTTGCAAATGTGTGAAAAAGATGCAATGTTTTTGTACCAACTGCTTAGGAAGTATAGTTCACTGAAATCCAAATTGCCCTCTTAATTTGTGTTGCCCAATGCTTATTGAAGATATATTGTGTGCTTTTTAAATACAAGGTTGTATATGCAAATCTATGCAATGCAAGATTGTATATGCAATCTAACTATAACTTTACACATGGCCTAAAGCTCGAATTCAATTAGGAAAAGTCCAGACCTTTAAAATTTTCCATTTTACCCTTTTTTTATTTTGTTGGCGGTGGCAGTTGTGATTTTGTTTTTATTTGCTGTTTTGATTTGTCTAGGTTTAAAAAGGTATCATGCTGCTTTAAACTAATCTAGATCATTTAGAAAACTATGGGGATTTTATTGGACAATGTCTAAAAAATTTCCATATGTTTATCCCTTTAGGAAGAAGAATTAGAAGCCCAAATTTCCTTCCTTCAAGGACAGTTGAATGACCTGGATGCCATGTGCAAATACTGTGCAAAGGTGATGGACACTCATCTTGGTAAGTGAATTACTTTGGCCCTGGGAATGATAAGAGTCATTACAATAATAGCCACTAGCATTACTTTGTTCTAGGCCCTGTGCTAAGCTGTTTACATGAATTACCTTATTTAATCCTTACAACAGCCATATAATAGAAGTACAATTACTCTCTACATTATATAGATGAGGAAACCAAGGCATAGAGGGATTAAGAAAATGCCCAAAGATTATATCATTAGTAAATTGAGTGGAAATTCAAAATCAAGCAAGCTGGATGCAGTGACTCACAGCTGTAATCCCAGCACTGTGGAAAGCCAAGGTGGGAAGATTTGAGACCAGGAATTTGAGACCAGCCTGAGCAACATAGTGAGACCGTGTCTCTACCAAAACAAAAACAAAACAAAAAAAAAATTTTTTTTTTAAATTAGCTGGGCACGGTGGCATGTGCCTATAGTTCCAGCTACTCGAGAGGCTGAGATGGGAAGACTTTGCTTAAACCCAGGGGTTTGAGGTTACAGCAAGTTGTGATTGGGCCTCTATACTCCAGCCTGGGTGACAGAGTGAGACTCTTTGTCTAAACAAAAATAATAAAATTAAAAAATTCTTTAAAAGCAATCTGACTACAAATCTCAACTCCTGTGCCCTTTGTAAATGTCTGTTTACCTCAAACCAAAATGAAATATTGAGTTTTCAAGATCAAATAATCAGCTATACTGCTGTGCCAACGTGTCAGTAATCACTAATGTGATTATTATTTTGACAATTCTTTGTTTTTTTATAAAAATGTGTTTTTTAACCACCTGCCTGAAATACATGACCTTTTCTTACTTCTGACTGTGCTTATATTCTAAGAAATGTCCCAGTTTGAAGTTCATTTTGCATGTGGGTCCTGCATGTCCCACTGGAAAGTCTTCAGGCACTGCTCTGCATTTGTAAAGGTTCTGTATCTCGTATTAGAGATACCTTATGCTGACTCACGTATGAATCACTTCAGTAACTCCATGCTGCTTACAAAAGCTTCTGTCATGCACCATTTTACTATTTTTTTAGACCATTTATGGGCAGCCTTTGTTTCTTCACTGTCCAGTAAGATTGGTAATTTATGAATAAATTAGGAAACTAAGACATGTACTCATGGAAATGGCCAATGTGCTGCTCTGTAGTGTCAAGAAATGGCAATACCAGGTATTGTAAGAAATCAGGATGCATCCCACCTGTGAGGAGAAACCAAAGAGAATCCACCAAAGCCTCTGGGGCCTTCGTTGGAGGTAAACTCTCTGCCTTCAAACCCCCCAACAAGCTCTAAGCCATTACAAGTAACAATGGCTGTCATTTGGGTATAGCCTAAACCATACTGGCCTCAATAAAATAATAAATGTTCTCTTAAAAGATTTGGAGAGATGCTGATCTAAGTGGCTGGCTGCCTGACAGTGTCTTATTAGCAGCTGGCTGTGTCCTGTTCTACCCTCAGCCGTGTTCCTAGCATCTCAACCACTCCTGCAGGGAAAGGGCTCAAGAGAGAAAAACAGGAGAAACCCCGGTAGATGATTGATAGGGTAGTATCTGTCATCACAGCAAGAAACATTACCCCTGTCACATTTGATCCACTCTGTTTATTTATTAATAAATAAAGCTGCTTGACCATCATTTTTAAAAATTCATATAGACCTATAACAAAGTCGCCAGTTCAGTCACTTACCACTTGCAGAGTCCAGATAACAAGAGTGAGTTCTGGTATAAAGAGACTTTTTATTCCATAGCTTAGCTTAGGAGAAGAAGTACAGACCCCTTCCCTTAAAGGTACCACCTCACTTTGGGGACAGAAAACAGAGGCTTTTAAAGGGGGACTTGGCATGAACAGCAAATGAGGGAAGGAGTGAGCAGGTAAAGGTCTATGTCAGTGGCTTCAGTGCCTTATCTTCCAGGTGGTTAAGCTGGTGCCAGCATAGGCAGAGTTAGGTTGTAAAGTGAGTGTTATCTGAGATACTCTCCAGTGGGGGGAGAGTTTCATCTCGGGCGTACTTGAGGTTGTAAATTGACTGTTGTCTCAAAGAAATCTCTGGGTGGGAGAGATTTCCAGTCCAGGAGCTTCTAAGCAAGCACATAGTTAGGTAAGCTTGCCCTGTAGAGAGTGTCTGGTAAAGGGCAAGTAAAGGTTGCGTTTAAAGAGCTAAGTAGGAAATGGGGAACAAAGCAAAGGGAGGAAAGAGAAAAGAAGAAAATAGTAATTAAAAAAAAAAAAACAACTCATTATCTTTCTCTTAGGAAAATGGGGGTAATAAGTTACAGACCTAATTTTACATGAATCTTATCTAATATCATTGCACTATAAAATACATCAGAAAGAACTAATAAACAGATAGTTTATATAGTTGTATATGACTAATTATGGTTACTTATTTACATATAATTTTAATTTTAACATGAATATATAGTTTTTGCTTTTCTGTCTACTTGGATGACCTTTGCGTTACTTGACTTTAGTTTTCACCAAAGTAAGAGAGCAAAGAAGTGATGGGGAGAAAGATTTACTGGAACTGTACAAAATCCTGTTAGGAAATTTCGAAGTTGTTTGGTACACATAGCAGCTTTTAAAGCAGCTTAACTTAAGCCTCGGAATTTTCAAACAGCTTTTGCTCTGACTTTGGTCTTTCAATCAGCACTAAAAGAGCATTTTCTCATTGCATGGGAGGGGGAAACACTTTAATTAAAATGGAAAGAAAAGCCTATACCAGCTGTGAATTTTCAACTAACCACAAAACTAGATTTGTTTTTGTGTGTATGTTTCACTTTCAGCCAGAACTCGTTCACATAGCTGTTTATTTTTTTTCCCTCATATAAATAGCCTGACCGCATTTTTAAAGTGGGATTCAGGGATGCTACCAAGAATTCCTGGCCCCAAGGCCCACAGATGCATTTCAGTTCAAATGTATAATATAACAATGGTTAATTAAAAGATGCTCCTAGATTGTAGGCAACTTTGATTCTAAGCAAAGATTTAAGGAAAACATGAAGATTAAGTTGACTTGATGCTCTTGATTTGTTCTTTAACATATTGTGGCTTCTTAAAAATTATTTTAATACCCTTATTTTTTCCATAGATGTATTTCTCTTTCTGATTATTAAAGGAGAACAAAATTAGAAGGACTAAAATATTCATTAGTAAGGAATTGAATATAATATAGTATAATATAATTCAATCTTTATAAAGATTAAATTATTTATTAACATAAGTAGATGTTAGTGATAGATTATTAGGTGATAAACACAGATGGCAAAATGGTATATATTTGGTATGAAAATACTGTTACAGTGGTTGCCTAGGTAAGAGGAAGATTATAGAGGGACTTTCCAAGGGACCTAATCTTCTATGCTTAGGAAATAGAAGACATGCCCTGAAAATCTGTGGATGGCTTCAGTGCATGTAACTAGCACTCAGGGGTCAACCTGTATACACAGCAGGCAGAGCCAGTTGTAAAGGTGGTGAAGTGATATCTGAGAAACAGACAACCTCATGTGGCATCAAACAGATCTAGGGTTGAACCCAGGCCCTATCCCTTAGCTCAGCCTGCTTATGAATGTGTCCTCATATGTCAACACATGTACTTGACATTTCCATCTATCTTGCCAGTTCCTTGCCAAAAAATATTTTTAAACCCTAGTATTGGGAATGGCCCAAAGTGGGTATTAACCACAAGTCATCTCCTCTTTCCCTTTAACTCTTTAACTGTCTCTTCTCAGGGAAGAATCTGAGAGACTCTTTCAGCCCATGGCCATAGAGCTGAATAATAACTTGTCCAAGGCCTACAACTGGTTAGCTGAAGAGCTGGACTAGTACCATATTTCCCAATTACCCAACTGAATATTCCTCTATCAAATGATGCAAAATGATGCTGGAACGTGAAATGTGCTAGTTCTAAGATGAGGTGCATGAGCTCCTTGAGCAAGAATAGCTATGTCAGAACTTAATGATGCCTCTGGGGCACTTACTGACATAAGGGCTGCTGAGCCTCCATTATGCACTGGGGTACAGGCTACCGAGGTGGCTGTGAGAGCTGTCTCAGAAACTTACACTAGAAGTTACTTCTCCGGATCCTTTCCTAATGTTAATTATTTTCACAAAGTTCCATTCATATCAAGAGAACTCCATAACACCTTATATTTTCTTTTCTTTTTTTTTTTTTTTTTTGGTATAAATGTAAGGGGTACAAATGTGGTTTTGACACATGGATATATTGCACAGTGGTGAAGTCTGGGATTTTAGTGGGACCGTTACCCAAATAGTGTACATTGTACCCATTAAGTGATTTCTCATCCCTCACCACCCTCCCACCTTTCCGAGTTTCCAGTGTCTATTATTCCACACTCTATGTCCATATATACACATTATTTAGCTCCCACTTATAAGTGAAACCATACAGAATTTGTCTATTTCTGAGGTTTCACTTAGCATAATGGCCTCCAGTTCCATCCGTGTTGCTGCAGAAGACATGATTTTATTCTTTTTTATGGCTGGATAGTACTCCATCTTATATATGTAGCACATTTTCTTTATCCAGTCATCCGTCCATTGCTGAACACTTAGGTTGCTTCTCTATCTTTGCTATGAACTGTGTCACCCTATGTTTTTGTCACACATGCAATAAGTCTCTTAAAATGTCAAGTACTCTTCAAGGCTGTTTTTATAACTGATAGCAGAACAAATATAGAGAAAATCTTTTCAGTTAAAAATTATTTAATGACATTTGTTCAAATGGCCCTTTAATTATAGAGATAATAAAATTGACAGGTTAACAGTATTTCCTCACAGTTTTGGAACCCAAAACTAGAAGGCCATTTGTGTTGCCAAAACTACCAAAATTCTAATTTTATTACCTCCAAGTGATGGAATTATTTGAATTCAAAGGTTTAGAGACAGGAATTGAAAATATGTTTTATTAAACGTAAACTTTTCCTGTCGGCTTTAGAAGAGGTTTTTTACATGTTGATTTTTCTGTTGCTATGGTTACTCCCCTTCTTGTCACCCTGACAGTGAGTTGAAAGCCATTGACAGTATTAATCTCTGTGGCTGAGCTTAGGCTATTTTTAGATATGCCATACTTCACACATAATTGCACGTGGGTGAGCAGCCTACGCTAGTCTGATCTGTGAGCAGCTGGGCTGAGCTGCCAGCTGTTTGCAGGGAATCTATGAGCTGCTCATCCTTCTGGGCTCTAATGCCCTAACCCTCCTGCTCCCAATGGAGGTGTTTCCATTCATCTGTTTGGTATTTGGACACCTTAGTTTCCAGCAGCTTGCCCTTTCATTGATGAGTCATACAGATAATGAGATGGTTAAATGCAATTAATTAAGGAAAATTTGATTTCCTGTGCTTCTGTTGAGAGTACTGTAACTCATAGGATCTTAGAATATTAAAGATGTAAAAGCCCTAGAAATCAACCTAGGTGTTCTTTATTCGCAGATGAGGAAGCCAAGACCCAGGAAGGGTGAGTGACACAGCCAGCTAGCTGGCAATGAGAGTCCAGACCTGAATCCAGTCCTTGGCTTCTCTTTCACTGATTAGTCTACTGAGGCCACACTTGAATCAGTAGTAGGATTTCAAATCTTACGTTATTTTATTGCACCCATCGTAACTGATGTTGTACTTGTCATATTTATGCATGAATTAGCTGAAAAAGGAGGCCAGTTTTGAACATCAGTTTATTTGCCTCCGTAAGAACTTCATAAACTTAATTTTCTGATGTTTATAAAAACAACTTTCAACGAATATCTTTGGAAATGTTCAATAAGGCAATTAACAAATGACATTTGAAAAAGTGAGAAAGAAAATGTGATCACCAGACAGCTTTCTCTCTGTCAACTACACTATGTCATGATTATTTTAAGAATTTTAAATACTGCTTTTTATTGTGGGTAGCAGAGTCCTCTATAGGAGGAAAGGATACACTTCACCTGAAGATCTTGTTAAAAATGAAGATTCTGGAGTCCGATGTTGGAGGCACGAGCCTGTAGTCTCAGCTACTGGGAGTGCTGATGTGGGAGGGTCACTTGAGGCCAGGAGTTTGAGGGTACAGTGTGCTGGTGATCTGGCCTGTGAATAACCACTGCCCTCCAGCCTGTGCAACATATCAAGATGACATCTCCAAAAAGGGAACCCTGACCAGCGTGGCCATGCCTATAATCCTAGCGCTTTGGGAGGCCAAGGAGGGAGGATTGCTTAAGCTCAGGAGTTCAAGACCAGCCTAGACAACATAGTAAGACCCAGTCTCTATTTAAAAAAAAAATTAAAAATTAGTTGGGCATGGTGGCATGTGTCTGTAGTCCCATCTACTCAGGAAGCTGAGCTGGGAGGATCACTTGTGCCAGGAGGTGGTGGATGCTCATGCCACTGCACTGCAGTCTAGGTGAGAGAGCAAGACCCTATCTCTAAAAAAATAAAATAAAGAAAAGAGAACCTTTGTTCATTGTTGGTGGGAACATAAATTGGTACAATTACTATGGAGAACAGTTTGGAAGTTTCTCAAAAACTAAAAATTGAGCTAACTAAAAATATGATCCTGCAATTCCATTCCTGGGTATATACCCAAAAGCAAAGGAAATCAGTATATTGAAGAGATACCAGCACTTCTATGTTTTTTTAGCACTGTTCACAATAGCTAAGATTTTGAAGCAACCTAAGTGTCCATCAACAGATGAATGGATAAAGAAAATGTGGTACATAAAAAGAATGGAGCACTAGGCCAGGCGCGGCGGCTCACGCCTGTAATCCCAGCACTTTGGGAGGCTGAGGCGGGTGGATCACGAGGTCAGAAGATGAAGACCATCCTGGCTAACATGGTGAAACCCCGTCTCTACCAAAAATACAAAAAATTAGCTAGGCATGGTGGTAAGCACCTGTAGTCCCAGCTACTCAGGAGGCTGAGGCAGAATGGCGTGAATCCAGGAGGTGGAGCTTGCAGTGAGCCAAGATCACGCCACTGCACTCCAGCCTGGGCGACAGAGCAAGACTCCATCTCAAAAAAAAAAGAGTGGAGCACTATTCAACCATGAAAAGAATGAGATCCTGTCATTTGCAACAACATAGATAGAAGTGGAGGTCATTATATTAAATAAGCTAGGCACAGAAAGACAGACTTTTCATGTTCTCTCTTATTTGTGGGATCTAAAAATAAAAACGATTGAACTCATGGAGATAGAAAGTTGAATGATGGTAACACAAAGGATAAACGCTTGAGGTGATGGATACCTCATTCACCCTGGCGTGATTATTATGCATTACATGCCTATATCAAAATATCTGATGTAACCCAAAAATATATACACCTACTGTGTACTAGCAAAACTTTAAAAATAAAAAAAAAAAATTTTTAATGCCATCTCAACAGGATTCCGATACAGTAGGTCTGATGTGGGACCTGAACTTCTCCATTTCTAACAGACTTCGAATAACTTGCTGTTACTGGCCCTTGACAGATTCTGAGCAGTAAGGAGTAAGAGAACTTAAATTATTTAGACTGGATTCAGCTAATATATTCATAAACCTGTTAACATATTCATAACCCCATTCTTCAAGCATGTGTGCACCTAAACTCTGTGGGCAGAGAGCCCACTACCTCCCATAGCATTCTGATGTAGCCTGCAATCCTCTGAAATTCAGAAGTTCTTTTTCAGCCTCCATCACCTTGTTCTACTTGAAGCTGTTTGCCCCTGGTTTTATCACTGGAAGACTTGCAACAATTGGTCAGCATCTTCCTTATACCAACCCTATACCTATTTAGAAAAACTTAGCAAACTACACACTACCTTATCCCTCTTCAGGCCAGGATGCCACCACTCCAGTAATGGGGCCTCAGTACAGGCTGTCCAACTTTTATCATTTTGCTTTCCATTTTCTGGTTCTTTCCCTTTTTCTTATATGCTTTTCCACAGGAGGAACCCAAATTGAATTATTTTCTTTTTTTAAAAAAAAATATATAATACCAAGTCCATCATCTTTGGTAAACTTACTCTGAATTCAAAGTGTATCAGCATTTTGGTTTTTCTCTCTTTCTCTTTTAACTGCTCTATGTAGATATTGCAAGCTATATCGAAGGGTGACCACGGTGGCCCCCAGTGGCTGCCTTGGCATTGTAGCACTCCCACGGGGGGTGGCATTCCCACTAAGGACAATCCTTACTTAGGCTCCAAGCTTTTCAGTGATGCCTTTATTCTTCTAATTCAGTAAGGAAGAGACTTTTTTGGTTAATAGTCTTGTTGGATTTCTTTCTTTTTTTTTTATTATACTTTAAGTTCTGGGATATATGTGCAGAACATGCAGGTTTGTTACATAGGTATACACATGCCATAGTGGTTTGCTGCACCCATCAACCCGTCATCTACTTAGGTATTTCTCCTAATGCTATCCTTCCCCTAGCCCCTCACCCCCGACAGGTAGCGGTGTATGATGTTCCCCCTCCCTGTGTCCATGTGCTCTCATTGTTCAACTCTGACTTATGAGTGAGAATATGCAGTGTTTGGTTTTCTGTTCCTGTGTTAGTTTGCTGAGAATGATGGTTTCCAGCGTAATATCTAAATAAAAGTTTGGTCATTTCTAACAATTATAGTCATACTTGGCAGCTTTGCTATGGAGGCAAGACTCTACTATAGAAGACCAAAATACACCAACTCACCAGCTTTCCCAGTTTGAAAGGGGCAAATGTCCTTTGTGTCATTTCATTCATGGTAGAGCATTTAACACAACAGTAGGATGAAGTTTATATACCTGTCACATACAATAGCAACTGCTATTAGTTCCTATGTGCCGCATTGAGTGCCAAGTACTTCACAAACAGTATCTCTAATCTCCCAGTAAGTCTGCAAGTTGAGAGAGAGTATCCCTAGTGTACAGTGGAGGAAACTGTGACTCAGCGTGCCTTACATACTTGGTGGGAGGTTTCACAGCTAGGTAATAGCAGAACCAGGCAGGATTCAGTCCCAGCTCTGTCTGATCCTGCAGCCTATTTTCATCCTTTCATACCAGGCTGCCTCTCCATGTTCTCCAATCCCAACTTTCTCATCATCTGTGGAAACAGGCTTACTACCAATTGCTTGATAGCTCAAGGACTTTGGGGCCACCACAAGCATCTCATGCTGAGGACAATAGCATATGAGCAGGGGGAGATGAAGCCCAAGATTTAAAGGCTGATGTTCATTGCCTTGGACCATGTTTACATTCTAGCTGCAGAATAGCACTTAACTTTCACTCAGTCCTCACGTCAGCAAAACCTTTTTGGCCTGAAATTCACAACATATATATTTATCTTAAGCCCAGTTCAAAGAGTCTTATTTGACTAAATGATGTAATTTTAAGGCAGTCATACCCAAACTGCTGTCCTGTCTCATAGCTCCCAAACAAGGGCATGATGGCAAAACCCCAGATTATTTCATATTACCAAGGCATCAACTATGTTTCTGTTTTTATTTTTAGAAGTACATATTCTGCCAAAGGCATCTAACCATTACTGGAACTTAGAGACCTTTCAAGTTTAAAAATATATGTAATCTCCTTTTTTGGTTGACTCTAAAGTCATAGCTGTATCACGATTAGGACAGATTTTACTGGGAGGTGTCATGCTTCCATATTACTCTCTGGTGCACAGGGTGATAAGTGCTAGGAGAATAATATGCCAAATAGTAGAGATCAGTAAAGATTCAGAACTCTATGCCACGCTTACTCAGTTCACTTAAGATAACTTTATTGGCCTCAAGAATTGTCTTTAGTGTAATATGGAAATTTGCCTAGTCTTACCCGTAGATTTTCCTAAGTAATGTTCCTCTCCCAGTGCTGAGTTTTGGGTCTTCAGCCATTCTGGCAGCTGGATGCCAAAGAGGATCCTTGATTATATTTCTGTGCAATCTTCATTTTGCTTTTTAAGAAAATTAACTTGGCTCTTAATAGACCATCAGTGAATGTTATTTCTCTTCACCTGCCCCTACCACTTCTCAATCTAAGATCTGGTTAATCATATTAGTATCTCTTAAATCTTCATCTGGGATATGTCTCACCTACATTTATTCCTTAGGGGTAAAAATCAGCCCTAATGGTAGCAGGAAGGCCCTTGCCTCACATTGGTCACTTAGCCAATTACCTGCTCTCTCATGTAAAAACACGTTCTGGCTGGGTGCGGTGGCTCTAATCCCAGCACTTTGGGAGGGCGGGGTGGGCAGATCACGAGGTCAGGAGTTCGAGACCAGCCTGCCAACATGGTGAAACCTTGTCTCTACTAAAAATACAAAAATTAGCCAGGCGTGGTGGCGCACGCCTGTAATCCTAGCTACTCAGGGGGCTGAGACAGTAGAATTGCTTGAACCCAGGAGGCAGAGGTTGCAGCGAGCTGAGATCATGCCACTGCACTCCAGCCTGGGTGACAGAGCGAGACTCCATCTCAAAAAAAAAAAAAAAAAAGGTTCTAGGGGAATGGTGAAGTGGGGAGTGGTAATCTGAAATTAAAATTGAATTCAGTGTATATGTAAAAGTTAAGTAAAATTTCAAAGTAGAGAGAGAGAGCAGGAGAGAATATACTTCTTCCGGAATACCTACAGTGATGCATAGCTTCACATGAAGAAAACCAGGTTCTCCCCCAGAGTACTAGTGATTTCAGAAACATTAGCAAGGAGCAGTGGGGTTTTAAAGTGATAGGAATACATTGAATAGAGCGCCATATTTAGAACCTGAACACCTTGAGCACCATATTTAGAGCCTGGCACCTTTGGTGCCAGGTAGAACAGTGCAGTTTCAGGAAGCATTCAGTCTCTGAGCCTCATCATTGAATTATTGTCCAAGAGTGAGAGAGAAAGCAAGAGGGACCGAACAAGGAGGTGCTATTGGAGGGAAGACTGCTAATGGGAAGCCGACGCTTAGATGTGGTAAGTTCGAGGGGGACTTTGAAGAAAAGGCAGGACATGTTGTTATAGGGAAGATGGGAGGGACTTCTGGAAGGGGGAATGGATTTGCAAGGACACACAAAGATACACACCATGTACTGGAGGTTGCATGATGAATTTGATGCCTTCTCCTAGGGTTTGGACAACTATGGCACACACCCTGTGCACAGACATCCCTTTGTCAATGTTCAATAAAAGCCAGTAGTGACAAATGATAGGTCTGCCCCTCTTTCTGACTAATGGCCACCTCTTAAGCCACTGTCACACTGGGCCTGCCTCCCTTAATCTGACCTCTCTATTTTATAACAGTGTGCATAGTTCCTCTTTAGAGTCTACTGCAGTCCCTTATATGAGATTGTTAAAGGTCAGGGTAACTAAATTCCTGTCAGAGGTGAGAAAGCCTCAAAAAACAGAATCCAGATATCTGAATATTTAAGGAATCAAGGGAGGAGGAAACATAGTAAGCAATAATAATAATTGCAAGACAGTATGCAGAAATAGAAAGCTTTGATTATCTCATCTAATCCTCTCAGCAACCTTCTGAGATGGGTATTACCCCCATCTCACTGATGGGTTTAGTGACATACAGAAGATCATATCTCAAGGTCATCAAAACCCAAGCCCTTTGTTACCGTGCTCCAAAATGCTCTCTGATAGAAATGATTGTACAGTCTGTTTTGCGTATAGGTAACTGCCTGTTTCTGGCTGACCTCACTTCGGTCAGTTCCACTATGGAATAAAAGGCACTATATCTCAAGGCAATCAAGTCAGTGCCAATATCCCATCCTGTGCCTCTTCATATCTCTGGTCCCTTCATCAGTGCCATACATATAATCAGGGAGCTCAGGAGTCTGAAAGATCTGTAATCTAATCCCAGTTCCCCCACTTTCAAGTCGTGAGACCTCAAATAACAGACCTGGCATTTCTGGCCTTGGCTTCCTTTTCTGTAATATGTTGACGGCTCTCATCTAGAAGGGTTGCTGAGATAGTCAGTGAGGTAACGTGGCACGTAGAAATGAAAACTACTGGGTGCGGAGCTTCCATGGTGGGTTAGGTGTGGTGCTAAGCACTTGACCTGTGCTGTCTCCCCGTTTCTTCACAGTCATCCTATGAGGAGGGTGCCGTTATTACCCCTCAGGCACACGGAGGTTAAACGTCTTGCCCAGTTCCACCTCTGTTAAAGCTAGATGTTCTGCTTTTGTCCCCTTTCTAGTCACCCCCTCACCACCACCAAATAAAGTTTATGTTACCTTTTGCACCAGCCATTTAAAACATTTAGTTGAAAACACTTTTATTCTAGCATTGAAAAAGTTAAGTTTTTAAGAAATTGGAAAAGTGGTTTGTTTACCATTTTCATTACCCTTAGAGTTAGACATCTATTTCTGTGGCACTGACATTCCATTAAAAATAGTGGCATCACCATGGGGTTGTTAGGTGAATGAGATTTTTGTGTGTAATTTCCACAGAAGTGGTTAGTTATGTGACATTTTCCCCTTTAGTTTCAGTGCTCCAACATTTATAATACATAATACTTAAATGTGAGGAGATTATAAAGAGTATAATCTTCCTTTTACACAGAAACAAAGAGAAAGAGCCTTTATAGCAAAATTTATTCTGCCTTTGGCTATGAGGAGAATTGTGTTTTACGTTGGAAATGTAAACATTTTAAGTCATGGAAAGACATCATTAAGTTTTTCTACTTTTACATGCAGATGTAACTTACTTAAAACAGTAGATTTGTGACTAGGAGGTTATATGTAAGTAGAATGCTTGTAAGTGCTACCTTATATAGGGGAACTCTTAGGGAAAGGATTTACATGGTCAGTACTCTTAGTAAAATGTAAATTCTTGTATTCAAAACATTTAGCAGCCTCTGAAGGTGCCCTTTTGTTTTAATTTGAATTTACCCTGGATTTCTTAAAGTGAGCCTAGTCAGCTCAGCTGATTTAAAAAAAAGGTTTATCCCTGAAATTAAGTGAACAGTTCACTTAACCAGGGGAGATGGTCCTGGTTTTCAGGGGAGACGGTCCTCGTTTTCATCAGGTCCTAAAAGGTGGTCCTTGACTCAGTCCATAAATTAAGGCTAAAGAATTGCTAGATGAGGGTATGCTGGTGGTGATACCACAGCTCTGAGTTCTTCCCTCTTCTTGGGTGAACCCACTCTGCACTGCTTTCTGCAGCTGTCTTGACATCAGGCCAGAGCATTGAATTCTGCATGCAGGACAAGATTAGTAGGTTGCACTGTCTTTTATTGGAAGAACTGGATGCTTTCATCCTGTGTTACAATTAGGCAGTCTGGCTGCTGTACTAGGTCTGCTGTACTAGGTCCAATATTGTCTCATCTGAACTTATGGTGAGACACCTGGCACCTGTGAATGTGACCTTATTCGGAAATGGGGTCTTTATAGATGTAGTTCAGTGAAGATAAGATCATACTAGATTAGGGCTCACCCTAATCTAGTGGCTGGTGTCCTTAAGAGGGGAAGTTCGATAACAGACATACAGGGAGAATGCCGTGTGATGATGGATGCAAAGACTGGAGCAATGCATCTACAAGCTAAGGAATGCCAAGGATTGTTGACAACCACCAGAAGCTAAGTGGAGTCAAGGAGGAATTCTCTAGAACCTTTGGAGAAGCGTAGCCCTGCCAATAGCCAATAGCTTGATTTCAGACTTAGCCTCCAGAACTGACAGAGAATACATTTCTGTTGTTTTAGGCCACCCGGTTTGTAGTACTGTTACAGCAGCTCTAGAAAATGAATACAGCTGCTAATAACATAACCTGCATCCCCCTCCAAAAAATAGACAAATCAGGAGGTTACTTTTTTTTCCCACAACTAAAAGAAGCCCATAGGTAGACAGTCTAAACAGGGACAGTGGCTCCATGATGTGTTCCAGGTGCCTCCTTAAACTGTGATTCCTATCACAGCTTTTGCCTTCACCACCACTCCCCTTCTCAACTTACCCCTGCAAGCACCACCACTTCTACTCTTGAATAGATGGATCTGTGAGAGGCTCACAGCAAAACAGGGCATGACTAGGACTTCCTGGTTCACAGGTTTTTCAGGCAATGGGGCCAAAATGATTTGGGAAGATCTTGTGCAGACACTGATACTTCTGTATTGGGATGATAAATCTATGTCCCTAAACTCACGTGTGCAGAAATTGTGCTCTAAAACTTCATCCCCACCAATGATAATCAAAGGCCTTGAACTTGGCAGTTAAAGGCAACTCAGTCTCTTATAGACTAACCATTTTTTTCTGAGCAAGTGCCCACACTTAGTTTCTCTACTCTGTCTCTTCTCCCTGCCAAAATGGTGCCAGGGTTCTGGAATGGGCTCACATATCTCTTTGGTGTTTGCAGAAGAGCTTCTGAGTGTCTTCTAGGTCCTTGCCTCTAAAGAGAGCTTTGTGTTCCTGTACATTTCTGGGTTTCATTTTCCACTACAGCCACTGACTGCCTTGTATGCCCATAGACTGTGACCTAAAGGCCGTTGGTCCTTGTTGCTGCTGGCCATGGGCCCCGCCACTACACTGGGGGCCGAAGCCAGGCAATTTGGCCACATCTTCTTGTTTTAGGATGTGTTCCACAGCAGACTATCAAAGGGGCAAGCAGGAGACAAAGGTCTAGTTAGGACAGCAGTTTACATTGGTTTCTGCAGATTCCCCCTTTGTGCTGGCCTCTGCCCTGTGGGTATGACCTCCAGGGGCACTTTCTTTAGTTCCTTGAACCCAGGAAGCCCCCTATTCTTCCACCAAATATCCTGATGCTCCTGATTCCACTTGCTGAGCTTCCTTTGGGGCCCTGGGAGCAGTCTCCTTGCTGCCCCCACCTACCCAGTAGGAGCTGGGAAACCTGAGCCCACCTTTCAGCTCAGCAGGGACAAAATCCATTTCCCTGTCCAAGCATCCAGTGCTATATGCCATGCTGCCTCTGCCAGCCCTCAGGCCCTCACAGCTCAACCTGAAAAGCCATAGCAGTCCTGCAAACAAAGTCATCTTTCTCAATCCTCTAAAACAGGGGTTCCTGCTCCTGGGTCATGCACCAGTACCGGTCCGTGGCCTGTTAGGAACTGGACTGCACAGCAGGAGGTGAGGAGCACGTGAGCCAGCATTACCACCTGAGCTCCACCTCCTGTCACATCAGAGGCAGCATTAGATTCTGGTAGGATCACAACCCTATTGTGAACTGTGCGTGCGAGGGATCAGGGTTGTGTGCTCCTTGTGAGACTCTAGTGCCTGATGATCTGAGGTGGAACAGTTTCATCGCAAAACCATTTCCCCCACCATTTGTGGAAAAAAAATGTGTTCCATGAAACCAGTCTCTGGTACCAAAAAGGTTGGGGACTGCTGCTCTAAAAGACCTACAGAATTGGTTCTTGTGAATTTTCTGCAGTTGCTTATTGTTAATGTCTTGTTGAGTGGATTCTATTTTGTTTTTTTACTGAGAGAAAACAAATTGTTACAGGCTTTTAAGGAAACCAAAAACATTTGCTCTCTGATTACATCTGTCATTCCATTCCCATTCAGCTTGCTTTCTTGTTTTGTAGCAGGCCATTCTAATAGCCGAAACTACAGTCAAGTTTTCTCAATAAGTAAAAGCTGTTGCTTTTCTGCTACAGTATGTAAGAAGACTTATCACCCTGGTTTATGAATTTAGTCTTACTGAAGATTCTAATAAATTATCAGGCTGGAGGCATGTTGATGGTATCAGTCTTTGCCCTGTCCCTTACTGGAAATACTTTTTGGAAATATTTAGAATAGTAGTGTTTTGATATGCAAGCTCCAAGCATGTTTTTTCATGTTCATTTATTAATTCATTCCATCAGTCCGTAAATACTTATCATGTACCTGTAATGCACCAGGCATTTATTCTGAGGGCTAGAAATAGAGCTCTGAGCAAGAACACCTCGGAGTTTATATCCTGTTAGGGGGAGATTGACAGTGAATAAACCAGCAAATACATGCATCAGACAGTGACAAGTGCTTATAAATACAGTAAAACAGATGGTATGGTAGAGACTGGAGAGTCCTTTAGGGGCTTCTTTAGTCTGGGTGGGCAGGAAGGCTGCTCTGAGGAGACAACACTGAAGCAGAAAGTTGAACAATAAAGAGAAGCCTGTGTGCATAGATTTGGAGCAAGAGCCCCCAGGCCAAGGGCACAGTGCACTGACCCTGCCTCTGCCAGTGCAGGGCATTGAGCAAGTGAGGAGTGGTATATTAGCCCTAGTAGCTATACAGAGCCAAGCATGGAATCCAGGAGTCCCGTAGCAACTGGAACAATCTTAAGTGAGTGACTTAAGAATGTAGCATGGAAGACATTATAAGTGGGGCATTTTTTTACACCACAAAGAATAAGAAAGCAGATGTTAATGGAGGGTGAACATGCTCACTGTAGTGATTCTCAGATTGGTGTATCTATCAGCATGTTTTTAAAAATGTGTTTTAATTGTGCTCTCCTCCCTTCCTCCACCAACACATTCTCTTGTACATCCCCAGGAAACTAGGCTTTCCTCCCAACCCCGGCTCCTTGTGAGAATCCTGCCTCAGAATGCCACAGTTCCTGCTAGAGCTGTGTGCATCCCTGCAGGCAGATGAAAGCAAGGAAGGCTAAGGACCACTGAGTGTTTAACATACCGACAGGCAAGCAACTCAGTGCAGTGCTGAGCCTGATGGTCAGAAGCTGGCTTGGTGGGTTCCTCAGATCAGGTCTGGAGGAAAGACTTCTCACGTGGCGGCTAAGTCTCCTAGAGGAGACTCCATAGACACTGTCATCTAATGACAACCTGTAGTGCCATGAGGTTGGCCTCTCATTTTTACTATCATGTTGAAATGGCAACATGTTTTATGTTATAAATCCTTAAAGACAGTTTCTTTATTAATTTCAGTCACCTGGAAGGAATTGGTCTTTAGAGAGAGGTGAGGTAACATCATTGACCCATGAGGCTATATAGGAAGCCCAGGCTGAAAAGCTTCCTCCTAGAGATTAGATGAATGGCCCAGGCTGTCGGCCACATCATGTCAGCAAGAGGTACCCAGATCTCTTGTTGGAAGTGAAGACACATCTGTCATGATGAGAGCACATTCATGGAATGTTGGAGGGGAGGCTGTGTGTATCAGGCCTAGTGCTGCCCTCTCCACTCAACGCTGCAGCTTCCCCATCTGCAGTTTGCAGAGCATCCTTTGTGGGAATAGTTGCTGTGAGATTTGGCAGAAAACTTCCCAAGCCTGTCTGAAGTTACGGTATGGCAGCAGGTAGGTTATGCTTGGAGCATTGGTTATGAAATGTCATTCTTCTATTTTCAGTAAATATTCAAGATGTGATATTACAAGAAAATTTGGAAAAAGAAGATCAAATTCTGGTTTCCCTGGCAGGATTAAAACAGGTATATGCATTGCTCTGACACTATTTCTTTGTGTCCCTCCTGCTGTGGGGATGGACTCCCAGGGCATGTAGCACCATGTTAGAGCCAGCACCCCCTAACCCTTATTTCTTCCCAGACAGAGCCCCTTCTGCATCTCCACCTCTTTATGCCCCCTGTTCCTTCTAACGATTATATCTGACTAGCTTGCAACCCACACTGGTTTTCCATTTTCCACACCTCTCCTTCCTCTTACCAAACCCATTCTATTTGTTCCTTACCCAAAGCTAGTGTGGGTAGACCAGCATCATATTCAGTCATTCATCCATGAATTCATGAATGTCTTTGGAGCACAAGTCATAATTAGTACCTACAGCAGGCCTTAGACCCTCAAGGACCACATTGACCCAAGCCTTGAAGATCTAAATGAAACATAAATGTCAGTGAAAAAGAGTATGCTGTTTCCAGATGCCTACCTATGCTATGAACAGTCCAGCTCAGGTGGAGCCACTTTAGTGAGTAAGCTGTGCAGTGGGAGTGGGTGTGGAGGCAAATTATGCTTCCTGTTTTAAGAGAGTGTTAAGTATGTAACTCCCATATGTGACCCTGCGAGAACTTGGCTATTAAATGTCCTGACGTTTTTCTTGCTCACTGCTAAGCCAGCAGCTTTGATAAAATTAGATTTTTTCTCATTATTTATTTCTTATAGTAAAATACTAATATTCATACTATTAAAAATGATGGATGACACGGCTAGTTTAAATGTCTGAGAGATTTAGCTAGCATCTGAAAACAAACTCATCCATTTTATTCATTTATTTTCTTCTTCTTTGAACATAGATCAAAGACATTCTAAAAGGTTCCCTGCGTTTTAACCAGAGCCAGCTAGAGGCCGAAGAGAACGAACAGATCACCATTGCGGACAACCACTACTGCTCCAGCGGCCAGGGCCAGGGCCGAGGCCAGGGCCAGAGCGATCAAATGTCTGGGGTCATTAAACAGGTACAGAAGCTCTGATGCACATGTTACATTAACTCAAAGGGAGCACATTCACATAAGTTCCTCAAAGTTAAGAATCATACAAACCCTATCAAAGTTACTTCAGATTATCATGTGTGAAGTTCAGCTGTGGAGGTGCTGTGTAGAGCTGTGCAGCCTGTGCACTCTGTGCTGCAGGGGGTGCCATTCACAATGATACTGATGAGACAAGTGTCTCCTAGAGTCATGCGGTAAGTGCCCTACAAACGTGTATGCAGCAGTGTTGCCTAAGCCTCCTGCCATGACCATTCTGTGGGATGGGAGAGCTGGATCTCTGTCTTGGTTGTCAGTTGCCTCCAGTTGATGCCTCTTTTCCCCTTTAGGAAGTACTGTCTACGCTTTCCTAATACTATCTCGAGTGGATTTCACTTTGCTAGAACCTTTTTTGCCAAACTTACTTTCTTGCCTTCATGGGGAGGGACTTCTCATTAATGTCTGCCATCTGGGGCAGGGGTCTGTAAAGGCCTTCAGAGTAAGTATTTCAGGATTTGCAGGCAACATACGGTCATCTGTGTCACATATTCATTGTTTTTTTCTGTGTGTGTGTGTGTTTGTATCTTGTTTTTGCTTTATCACAAGCCTTTAAAAATATATAAACCATGCTCAGCTTGGGGGCCATGCAAAAACAGGCCATAGGCTGGATTTGGCCATAGTGTGCTGACCCCTACTCTCAGATGTCGACATTGTATATCATTTATTTTATCACAGAACCACAGAATTTCCCAGCTACAAAGGATCTTCCTACAGCTTCCTTATGTGCCTAGTCCTGCCTGCTCATTTGACCAGTGAGAAAATGAAGGTCAGAGAGACACACACAGGCTCCGAGGCCAGAGGCACTTAGCCTGCCAGGCATTATGTTTTCAGAAACCCTGCCCCAACCCAGTAAGCTTCAGTCCCACCATGCTGCCTTGCTGTCCATTATCCGATAAGACAAAGAGATTGTTCATTTCCCACCTATATTTTAAATTATTAATAATATTTTTAAAATCAGCTTACAAAGTTTCATCTTGGAAAATGAACATTAGCAAAATATTATCTAAGTCACTGTCTCAAAAACTAGCATTCAGACACTTGTAAATTATTTATTTTTTGTGTGATTTTAAAACAGCAAAATGACATTTGAGTGGGAATGTTTTTCAGTTTTAAGGGTGCTCTTCCAGAAGAGAGACTCCGTGGGTGACTTCCGCTTGAGGCCGTATGAAATGTTCATGGAGTGCTTTGGCTCTGCATTTGTAGCCACATGAATGCGACAGTGATACTGCCAGTTTAATTTCATTCATTTCTTCACAGATTCTCCTTCCTTGCACAGATGTTTTATTTTTCAATAATCATTTACTTATTCAAATATTACTGAGTGTAGGCCCAGCCACAATGCATTTATAATTGAAAATTTTATTTAAAACCTTAGCATAATTTTTTCGTTGAGTGTGTCAGTTTGCTACAGAAAAAAGATATTTTAAAATCACTAATGAATTTGTTAAATTTAAAACTTAATGGTTATACTTTGCAGTTGTCATCCCTGGTTTCTGTATTTGTAAGAACCTACCAATGACCACTGCCGCCCCGGTGGACCCCGCCGTACATACCCAAGATAAGCTAGCCATGAGGTGTGTCTGTGTGAATGAAACTGCGCCCTTGTTCTGGCAGGGCCCCATCACGTGCAGCATCCAAGAGAGACACTGCACCTCTGCATGTGCTTCTGAGACACAGTCTGCCCTTCCTGGGGCTGAGACCCCACAAGTGAAAATAAAATGGCTTATCTTCTCTACCTCTTCTCTGCCATGGCCCTTCCCCATAGCTGTTAGCAGTTTATACAAAGCCAGTACTCCTGAAAAAGGTTTTACTGAAGAAGAGAGAAACAGAGAAGCAGTGCTCTCCTCTCTCCTTCAGGGAAATCTTGAGATTTCTTGAGAGAATTCCTGAATTCAAGCAAGCAAGTCAGAAAGAAGCCAAGGGCATGGGGCCTTCTGCTGCAAAACCCAAGGATCTGGGCTAGGCTGATAAAGGCCCAGGGGGTCTACCAGGCATGAGATAGCTGCCAAGTACCCACCTTCTTCCTGCAGGAGCTAACTCATCAGTGCTTGGAGCTGGCTAGGTTTTCCTCCTCACTGCTTGTGGGAAGAGATACAGAGGGCTGTGGACAGGCTACACCCAGGAACATGCGTCCCAAGAGAGCCAAGTGGGAGTTCTGAAGGCTTCCAGGGCCTGCTGTGCCAGGAACTGGTTTTACTGTCCAAGACTATGGGATATATCCCCTGCTCTCATGAGCTCCCAGTTACGGAGGGCCAGGGCCTAGGGGAGCAGTGCTAGGCAGGTTCTTGACACATTGGAGATGTAAGCACCACATGTTGGGTTTGTAATGGGTTGTGTCATAGCACATTCCTAACTTAGGGATGGGTTTTCGTTGCTTTCTTGGTTAATCAGTAAATAATGTCTAAAAGATAGTGCAGAAGGACCAGGCTCCCCTGCCTAGTGACACATGGCTCATGGTCCCCCTGCCGATGCCCTTCCTCAAAAGCAACTGTGAAAGTGTTCTTCCATTGTGGGAATTCACATGCCCTGCTCCTCACTGTAAGGTTGGTGTGACATGGCTCATCGTGTTCTTTCTGTTTGGTTTGCAAATCTTACCTCCAGCTCTGAAAACAGCAGTCTTGTGAAATTGTATTCTATAGAGTGAGAAGAGCTACACGCTCTCCCTCCCTTCTCAGCATCTATCCTCACACATTCGTTTGGGAAGTATTTGATGAACTAACTCAAATCAACTACAGTAGAAGGCAGACTTTGTGGGACCCTGGGTCCATTAGTCAGCCAGCACATCACTTGCCCTTTTGGTACTTGGGTCCCCTCTTTTAATCCGCATATTGTCTACTATTACAGCTACCAGCCACATAGCTATTTAAATTTAAATGCACTAAATTTCAATAGAATTAAAAATTCAGTTCCTCAGTCACACTAGCCACTTTTCAAGTGTTTGGCATCTACCGGTGGCTAGGGGCTGCTGTACTGAGTAGCACAGATAGAGAGCATTTCCATCGTCATGGAAAATGTCTGTTGAACAGTGCTGGTCTATAGTTGGGCTCACCTGCTTCTACAACCATCCTAAACTCAAGCTGTGAAATGGGGTAGGACTGGGAAGATGGCAGACAGTGGGTAAGAGGGATATGTGTTGTGATGATCCTGGCTAGTTTTAGGCAGGACTGACAGGTTGAAGACTTTTCTAATTGTGTAAGACTTACCCATATCTGGTAAAAAGAGCGGATTGACCTAGGGATTTACAACACTTCTGTAAATGTTATAAATGGCACCAGATAGCAGTTAAGGCTGCTAGAGAAGTCCATAAAGAAGTCAGCTCTGCATCTAGAAAAAAATTATAGGTGGGAGTCCAGAAGAGTGGGGTCTTTTGTTGTGCCTTGTGACATTGGCCAAGCTACCAGGTCTCTTATTTGGGCTTGTTTGCTTGATCTGTAATGCAAAGGGGCAAGGAGAGGGGTCAGTAAAAGAAAATGCCTGCTAAGGACCTGTCAGCTCTAACTTGCTTTGTCTGTGAAGGCAGTCTGTGACCTTCATCTAGGAACTGGGGGAAGCATGCCAAATACCAAGAGTAATGGTAGAAACTAGCTTTACTTTTAGTCATGGGCTTTGAAAAGTATTTCTCCACTTCAGAATCTTACTGACACCTTTACTGTAAGCTAAAGGAGAATAAGTGATCTCAGTATCTCTGAAGCAGAGGCACCACTCTAAAAACTAGGCCCTGCTGAACGTGCTCTTCTATTTTCAACCTAGGATAAGCTCCACCAAGTAGCATTCCAGCCCTGTGTTGTGGTGAGAGGTCAAGATTTTCACAGTTTACAGTGCAGGACAACTGTCCTGTGAACAAAGTGTCTACACTCTGGAAGAAGTCAAACCCAGGGGCCTCTGTTGATTCCCCAGCAGCTTTCAGTGCACTCCCCAAAGGCAGCACGGCTCTTACCAGGTGCACCTTATATAGAGACAGTCATGGGGAAGAGATTTTAGTTCTTTTCCTCCAACTCAGAAAAAAGACAGTCGTTCTCTACCAAACAGCTCCAGTGTCATTTGAGATCACATCCCCTGCTACCAGATTACCGCGTGCTGCGTTTTTCTTCGCTTGTGTAGGAGTTAATGTGTTGATAGAATGTTAGCAGCTTTAGAACCTGAGATGAAGAACCTCAAGGCCTGTTGCAGCTCTGTGATCTTAAAGGCCAATTTTGTTTATGTTCTCCAACTGAATATCCTAAAGGTTGGTGAATCATTAGAGGTGGAAGGTTCCCGAGCCATTATTTAGCCACCCGCCCCCTACATCACTGAGGAGGATGTGAGATTTAGAGAGGGGCCTGTCAGTCAGGGCTCAAGGCCAGATTTTCCTGAGAGCTGTTACTCATTCCCCTTCTTGGCTCTGCACACAGCCCACAGATGGCCGAGGCCATGCCAGTCTGGAGGCC
Organism: Theropithecus gelada; assembly: GCF_003255815.1. Lineage (NCBI taxonomy): Eukaryota > Metazoa > Chordata > Mammalia > Primates > Cercopithecidae > Theropithecus > Theropithecus gelada. The sequence continues at coordinate 163,752,897 of NC_037669.1, read as the reverse complement.
CAAGGACTCAGGAGACACTTCCAGTCAGGGGTCTTCATATATCTCATTAGACTGGAGACCCCAGCACGAGACTCCACCCACACTGTGGGGAGGGTAGGCCGGCAGGGTGAGGGAGGCAGGTGTGGGCACTACATCACCTTACAGCACCACTGGGTGAGGCGTTCTTTCTGCCAGGCTGGCACTGGATGTCCTTGGTCAAACTATGGCTTTGCTAACCCAAAACCTTTACCTGTGTTCGTGGATGTTAACTTTATTAAGTTAAAAAATAAAAAGCTACTCATAATTGCTTAGAAAGAAAAGAAAATAATTGTTGAGTAAAGCAATTCTATCTCTATACTTTTTGCCATTATACTTTGCAATTGCCATTCTTGGTTTTCCCATTCATAGAACCTGGTGGTTACCACCATTGCTCCAGGAGACCCCTATGTGCATACCCAAGATGAGCTAGCAATGAGATCTATATGAGATGAAATACATTAGGCCTTCTGAAAGCTATCCTTCTAGCCAGTAATAAAATCACTCCAGATCTGGCAGCTCACATTAGGGAGCCAGCAGCTGCCCATGTCATCTCACTATATCATGACAACACATTAGGAGGAAGACACTGTCTTTATCCCTGTTTCACAGATGAAAGTTAAAGTTCAAGAAGGATGGGTGATTTGCGTGGCAGGGTCCCACATGAGGCTGGTAGGGATTCTGCCTGCAACCTGTTGGCCAGCTCCTGAACCTGGCTCTCCCCAGCAGCACAGGCACTGCCTCCGTCTGAAGCTTGTCAAACAGGAGCTTTACTTTGTTCCCTCAGGGAAGCCAGCATTTGGCTTTGGAGGGGCTTACAAGATGCTGCTGGCACCGCACCACTGGTAAATGCGTGGGCTTCGGGGCAGCAGGTTAAACACTGCGTCTTTCAAGATCGAATGTAGGCTGAGGTGGCCTAGCTTTCCACAGCGCGTCCCCCAGTTCACAGGGCCTTCCACTCAGTTCTTTGCTGGTTTCTTCTTTCATCCACCTGTACTTCTGACTGCACTTCACAGGCCTCTTCAGAAACGCCAGGGTGCACCGATAGAGGGAGTTCCGATGACTTCATCCTGATTTCCAAAGAAGATGATGGGAGCAGTGCCAGGGGCTCCTTCTCTGGCCAGGCCCAGCCTCTTCGCACCCTCAGAAGCTCCTCTGGGAAAAGCCAGGCCCCAGCCTGCTCCCCACTGGTGTTCTCAGATCCGCTGATGGGCCCAGCCTCAGCTTCCTCCAGCAACCCCAGCTCCAGCCCTGATGACGACAGTAGCAAGGACTCTGGCTTCACCATTGTGAGTCCCCTGGACATCTGACCACAGTGCCCAGTCCTGCCCCACACGGATCCAGCCACCCTTTAGTGGCCCCAAGGCCAGACTGAGGCTTGCCCAGTGGAGACCCTTCTGAAACCACTGCTTCCTTCCCGGCATGCATTTGGCATTGGTCCAGCCCTTTGAAACCCCTTATAGAGAAGCATATATGGCCACAAAGCACACAGGCTTAGGTTTGCCAAATGCAGACAGGGCTTTCTGGGCCCTTACCTAACTAACCCCTACCCGACTCTTGCTCTGAGTTAGAGCTGAGTTACATACCCAGTATCACACTCACAGTTAGAAAAGTAGAAACACTTTTCCTCTGTCCCCTTCCTCCCAGCCAAGAATGTGTGGCAACTCCATCAGTTATACTTAGAAGGAGGAGTAATAGTTTTTTCCTATCTTCTATCCCTCAAAGCATCAGACATAGGAAAATTGGTTTATACCAAGAAAGCTTCCTCTGTGGAAATCTGTCTAAGCCTACTTTATTCCTGCATTGGGAAGCCATATCGCAGATCTAAATGCGATAGAATGAACTAGAACTAGTGGATTCCAGGGCTGGTGGGAAAAAAACAAACTCATTACTGACCTCTCAAAGTTATAATGATCTCTGCAAACAGGGTCTAAACTTAGGAATCATATTTAGGTGCGATGTAGCATCAGATTTTTTTTGATGTATTAAAGAATGCATCTCCAGTCCTTAGGCCATCAATGTCTCTCCTTAAACAATTGTATTTCACCTTTTAGAATCTTTCATAGTCAGAAAACAAGGTTACTATAAGCCAGTTTTTGCTGCACTGATTTCAAAAGATATAAGAATATTACTATCCTTCAGATGGAAAATGTGGCCTTGACTTTATGGGATAAACATCTTTCAGACAGTTTTCTAGTCAAGTTTCTCTGGTTTCAGAGCTGTATATATACCTGTCAACTGAGGAGTAAAGGGAAAAACCCAAGTTCGTTCCCACCCAAAGTCAGAATTCCTCATTGGCCTTAAAGTAGCAGTCACAAGACTTAGAGAATTGGACCTAGAGTCCCTTCTGTGGGGAATAAGGATACCTAGAGAACATTCCAGATGCCAAGAGGATGCAGGATTTCTGCACAACCTCTTCCCTTCTTGGAAGTCAAATGTAGGAACTGCAGGGCCTGTGCTCATCTGTGAACCTGCATCCTGGGCACCACTGCCAGGACCGGGTCTGACATGCCAGTGCCTTCCTGGGCTGCACAGAGACTCTCCCCCTTGTCAGTCAGCACCTTAGGAAACCATCATGGGCACAGAGCATCACATGAGTTGTTTCTCTCTTTAAAGAAGATTCCCTGGAAAGGATGCTTTTCCTCTCCTCTGCCTGCGCAGGAATTCTAACAGGAATGGGTGAGGATGGCAGAGGGACACAGTGCCTGTCTCGCCTCCATCAGGGAGAGCAGCCATACCAGGGATGACTGACTCTTTGAGCCTGTCCTCAGAGGATGGCGAGGCAGCTGGGCAGTGGAGGCCTTCATGGTAACAAATGAAAGCTCAGTATAGAGGAGCAGACACTGTCTACGTCCCTCCCACTGCTCACCTTATATATCTGTGTAGACAAATGTGATAATGACATGATTTCCCACCTGCCCTCCAAGAAAATGGTGACTCCCTCTCAAGTCAGCTACTGGAGAGAGGAGGGTTCTCATTAGCTCTGCAGTTTGCTCTTAAACTCTAGCAGGGAAATCTCCTCTTACCACATCAGCATGTAAGGTGAATAATAACTGTGGTTTTGCCAGACAACAGGTTGTCTGGCCTTCAACCACTGGGCAGTTGCCTGGCAGATGCACACAGTAGCTCCCTGGCTTCTGGCTCTGAGTGTTCCTCTCAGCACCTCTGAGTAAGTTGCTGCCAAGCACATATCCCTATGACAACACTTTGTAAGCCACGGGGCCCCCATACAGTGAGTGACCTTGCAGCTGTGCAGGGGTGCCATTGGTCACTTTCGCACCTTGGGAAGGTGTCAGTGTTTTCAGTTCTCAGGTAAGAGGTGTAGAACTGTTCCCGCCAGGGCTCTGGGATCGACTGGAAAGGACCACAAAGCTGGTCATCCCTGGGCATCTGGGCCACTGTCACCTGCTGACCTCTAGTATTTCCTTTGCCCTAGAGCTAGAGTCATCATAGCTGAGGTCTCTGGCCCTGCAAGAGTCACTAGGCACCCACCATGCCAATAAGGCTCTCCGCTGGCTCCCTGCAGTTGGCTGGGTGTTTAATAGTCACTGAAAATTCCCAGCCCTGCTGCACACTAGAGGCAGGTCCTCTTGGTCCTCTCTATCCTGTGCTCCTATGTTGGTGGCATGTGAGGACCAATGGGTTCACTCAGAGATAGTGCTTCTGTGTCCCCCAACAAGCTCACGCCCTCTTGGGAGGAGAGAGACATACAAGAACAGTGGGTCATGGGCAGTACCAGCCTCAAATTCCCACAGGCTCATACTCAGACAATTGTATTACTGCCTTTTGTTTTTTAAGTGTTTTTTTTTTTTTATTCTTCATAGTTGAGTATTATTTGCAATTTTATTAGTTACAGTGCTATTAAAGAATATGTGTTCCTTTTATTATTTTATCAGATACTTATGTTTACTTGCACATTTTTTAAATCTTGAATATATTGTGTTTTGTTAACAAATGTAGTATCAGTGGAACTCTTATGTTTTGATTATTAGCAGTTAAATACATTTTGTATACATGAAGCTTAGATTAATTCCCATCATCATCTCCTTTTTTTATATATGCCCCTATGTGTTTTATGCATTCCTCTTTGATCAGATTGGAATTTGAGCTAAAATTTAGCTTTGTACATTACGTGTGAGAGTTACAGACTAGCAAGTCTAATTACTTTGCCTTACTTTGAGTGTATGCCACAGGGTCAGATAACACGTTAAACATTTAGTTACACTGGATTACTCTGCCAAAGCTGACCTCCTGCTGATGTTCAGAGGTAACTGCAATCTGGAAAGAGATAATATCACTGCAGAAGGAATGTGACTCTAAAAATAAACCAGGACCTCCCTGTGATTTGCCTTGTCTGCAGATGACCGATGGACTCCCGTGTGTCAGCCCTGGGCTTGCTAAGGAAGCTGCCTCAGGGAGTTGGGGGTCAGTTGCCGCTCTCAACGGGAATGCGGGAATGCCTCCTCTCCTTGTCAGAGATGCTGAACAAATAGCAAGCTCTGTGGCAGTCATGCTGGCCTCCTAATAATAACCTGTCAGAGTTGATGCACATGATTTTTGTGTGTGTTTTTTTTTTAAGAAACTGCCCCAGGGGTTCATTATAGAACAGGAGTGTGTATGGAGGACTTAGGTCCCCACATAGAGTGGCCGTTCTGTGGCGGCTACAACCAATTCCATCCCTCCTTTCCTGCGGACACACACCTGGCCCCTGGCCCCTGCCCTGTGTGTCCAGAGGAGGGGCTCTGGGGAGGCTGTGGAGCAGAGGGAAGAGGCCGGATGCATTGAGGATGGCACCTGGCAAGCCAGGCTTCCTTCTCAAAGGCCAGACTGCTTTCTCAGTGTTACTTTCTAAAGCTCTCTTTTTATGGTGTTATAAAGATGTATAAAGTTGGTATAAACAGGCTTGAGACCACTTTGATGTAAAAGCTGTCATAGCAGTTTTTCTTACAGTGGCACAATTCATTTGATTGATGGAATATTCAGTGATGCCATTTATGTCCTATCGCTTTTTTCTCATCCATCTTTATGCTATAACTCATATTGATTTAAGAAATGATTTCTCCTTTTGGCAAAGCGATCCCATTCAATATGGTTATAATAAAAGACTAATGTGAAACTGAGACTGTAGCTTGACTTATTTCAGGCCATGCATGGGGGCACAAGGTGCTGATCAGGCCCGGCCCAGAGGAGTCCCTCGGAGTGCATCGTCAGGCGGGGAGTGGACGATGGAACCGTGTACCAGCCCCAGCACTGTGGTCCAGCCTCACTGCACCACGGGGCAGGTCCCAGGCCTGGCCCAGGGCTCACACCCAACTCTGACATACCCTTCCTAACTTGGGCTAGTTTCTTAACTTCTGGGGCCTCAGTTTCCTTATCCGCAAACGGAAGATAATAGTAGTCACCTAGCTCATAGGGTGTGGTGGGGATTGAAGAGGGTAACAATTGAAAGTACTTAGCACAGAGCCTGACATACCATGAAATGCCTGACAGTTTCAAAGATGATGCTTAATTCTGGAAGAGCCCCTGGAGGTCATGTAGTCCTACCCCGACCATTGACAGCCAGGACCTCAGAGGCTGCTGGGAGGCCCGGGTCCCACCCTGAGGCAGCCATGCTCAGCCCACTGGTCCAAGAGACCATTTTAGGGGCGGCCCCAAAGGCTTGCTATCCATCAGCACCAGGTTTGCCCTGGTAGCCACACTTCCAGCAATCCAATGTGAGATTGGTGAAAAGGCCACAGGTGAGGATGGGGGAAAGATGAGTATACTCTTAAGTGACAAACTAGGAGGGATGGGGAGGGGGATCTCTATAGCTTAGGCAGAGCCCTGATGCCAGTGGCAGCTTAGAATTTGCACCTGGGCCCATCTCTAGCCTGGGCCTCTGTCCCCAGCCCAGCTAGCAAGTAGCTTTTCCGCTTGTGGGCACAGCCCCTCCCCACAGGTTCTACCATTAAAAGGTTGGAGGGCCTGGTACGCTCCTCAGATGGCTCATGCTAGTGAGGGTGACCCCAGCTTCCTCAGACCAGTGACAGCCACACATGCACTGGCATCCCCCACTGGCCTCCAGTAGTGCCTCACCCATGTCCCTTGGGCGTGACCACTTCATTGCTTCTAGAACCTCCTCCTGCCCTCCCTGCACCTCTCCACCTGAGGTTGGGCTCCTGGCCCTAGAAAGTCGCTAGCAAGTGTGAGGGAATGCCGTCTCCGGGGAGCAGCTCTCAGCCGTAGGCTGAGGAGTCGGGGCATAATGCCCCAGGCCCCTAGCCCCTGGGTGGAGCCACCCTGGTGTGAGTGCTGGTGGCTTCCCAGGGCTTCCCTGCAGGGTTAAGCTCCACTTGCTCTCGAATCTTCTCTCAGGGTCAGCTTCTTGGAGAACTGAAGCTAAGACACCCTAGACACCCTTCTTCCTGAGCCCCTTCTCCAGGCAGAAGGGTTGTCCTTGGCTCACCCCCTACCAAGGCCGGGGGTGAGTGGGAAGAGCGTGCAGGTTGTCAGGTGGGCCCAGAGTCCTCACAGATGAGGGCTGTGCTGAGAGGCTGCTGCCCCGGTGTCTGTGGTTCTTCAAGGCCCAGGGCAGGCCCCTCTGTGTGAGCTCTTGCTCCCAGGCCTGCCAAATTGCCCCCTCTCACAAGTGAACATTACCCACAGCTGGTCAGGCCCTGCTGGAAGAGCTACTGAGGCTCCTTTTCATTTAGTAGTTTGCCTCTGCCACAGCCAGCATTCTTAGCCTTTTAAGGACATGTGTGCATCACCAGTAACTTCTGGACTCTGAGCAGCATATCTGTTGGTGAGAGGGGACAGATGACACCGACCCAGAGAGATGACACCGACCCAGAGGGCCCATTCAATATTGGGCCACTTGTTCCTCCAGCAGATGTGATTGGATACCCTCAAAGTGTGAGGCTGCACAGGTGCTGGGGACACACAAAATGCCCCTCAGATTGCCAGGAGTGGCTGGAAGAGACTTGTTTCTATATTAGGAACAAACACCAAAAAAAAAAATTAAATACTAAGGTAGCCCAGAGGAAATCCTCTATGCAGCCTGGGAGGGGTTCCAGGAGACCACAGAGGTGAGTGGGTGAGCGGGGCCCAGCGTGAGCCTGCCGCCTGCCCTCTGTGGTGGGGCACTCCCACTTCCTGCTCAGCAAATGGTAGAAACCGAGTTGAGGGGTGGACTTAGAGCAGCCAGGCAGTTCCGTTTTCCCACAGGCACTTGCAGTAATGGGGATGGCCCCTCACAAAGGACTTGATGCTGCCCAGCCATTCAGTGATAACCACCAGAGAGTGCCCAGGCTGTGCCAGCTGTGGAGCCCCGGAAGGGTCCCGAGGGCATGCCACCGACCCATCATCTGGGCTTAACTCCAGCAGCTGCCTGGCAGCAGGAGCCCCTCCCATGTGTCAGACTCAGAAAAGTGAAGGGATATTTAACAAGGTGTAAGTATAACTGAAAGGGTGATGGGGCTGCAGCGGATGTCACACCCAGTCCCCCACAGAGTGCTGTGAAGGGCAGGACAACCAACAAAGGCCATGTTGTAAAGAGATCATCATTCACTGCCTTTCTGACAACATGCTTGGCCCTCAACATCCCTACCTCCTGCCCTCAGCTCTGCCCCTGGTCCTGAGCTACCCAGCTGTCAATGCCAGGGCCCAGTGGTCTATGCACAGCTTCCTGGCCCTTGGACCATCCCACAGCTTGGTCAGACCCTTTCTTATCCCACCACAGAGAAGGCCTTGTTCCCACTTTCAGGTCTGGCCAGTGGCCTTGTTCCTCTGACTCCAGCTCACCTCCTCACCCCCTCTCCTGGAAGCAGATACCACCAAGAGTCCCTCTGAACCCTCAGGATGACAGGTGGTTCCTTGACCACCGCATTCCCACAGGGCTGTGCTCTAGCCCCACTGGCGTCCCTTCTGCCCAAGGCTGAACACCTGCCCTTTCTTCTGCCCACACCACCTCTCCCTGCCGTCCAGGTTACAGGGGTGAATGCCAGCTTCAGTGGCCAACCTGTTCTGTGGTGAGGCTCCACCAGACTCCTGCGCATGGAACTGCTTCCCAAAGTCCTATTGTTATATTTTGCTTTGTGTCACACAGCAAGAGTTTATGATGTTTATGGCTTGTGTGCGGCAGGGATTCAGGTAGGGCACAGTGGGGATGATTTGTCATTGGTACCCCTGTTATCCGGGTCTTTGGAAGACTCGAAGGCTGGTCTTTCACTAAGATATCCAATGGTTGATGCTGAGACCTTAGCTTGGGCTGTCAGCCAGAGCACCTACATGCAGCCTGGGCTTTTTTGCAGAATGGTGGCTGGGATCCAAGAACGAGTGTCTGAGGGGAAGGCAGGTAGGTGGAAGCCATTTCACCTTTTATGACTGGCCTCAGAAGGCGCACCAGTTCTGCCACATTCTCTTCATCAAGGTAGTCACAAGAAGCATCAATTCTGCCACATTCTATTCATCAAGGTAGTCCCAAGCCCATGCAGATTCAAGGGGAATGAAAATCGATAGCACTTCTTGATGGGGAGGGTAATGTTCCAGAAGCACATGTGGGACTGGAAGTGCTGTGGCCGCTTTTGGAGACTGTAATCCACCATGCACATTGCAGGCTTCTGCAGGGTAGCAAGAGTGAGGCCTCAGTCATCCGGTGGTAGACTAAGGCTGCTCCAGCCATACTAGGGAGCTTACAGGCCCCATCCAAACCCTGCAATATGTGTAGCTGCTCACTCCTCTCCTCCAGGAAACCTTAGGTGTGTTTTTAAAGCACACCCGAAAACTCTTTGACACCACTCCCATCAAGAGGCCCTTGAATCTTGGCTCTGTGACTTCTCAACCAGTAGAATATGGAAGACATGATGCAGCTTCAGATGAGAACTACTTCTTGTCTCTTGGTACATTCACACTTGGAACCTGGCCACCATGCTGCAAGGAAGCCCAAGCAGCTCTGTGGAGAGGAGCCAACAGTCAATAACAACTTACAATACCATCTTGGAAGTGAATCCTTTGGCCTCAACGACACTGTGCAGAGCAGAGACAAGCTATACCCATCAAACCCTTCCCAAAGTACAAAATTGTGAGCAAACTAAATGACTGTTTTAAGCTACTAAATTTTGGGGAAGGTCGTTATGCAGCAGTGGCTATTTCCTGATACTCTGACTAGCAGGACCCATCTCTTATAAACTCTCCCATCTTAGGACTGTACACGTTCTCCAGGCCTTTGTCCTACCTCCCTGCCTTCTGCTGAATGTATTCATGTCCAAGTCCAGATTCTGCATTTCTTATCTTGAAAAGAGGGACTCTGAGCCTTAGCTATTTATTCACCCATATTTATGAGCACCTACCATGTGCCAAACACTGTGCTGGGGGCTGGAGACATGCAGTGAACAAGATGGATAAGATACCTGTCCTCAGGGAGCTTGCAATCCAGTGGGAGAGAAAGGCAATGCCCAGTAAATGAATGAGTGAGATAATTTCAGATAGGAAGGATGTGGCAGAGACCCTTCAGGAAGTCCCAGTTCCCTTTCCCCCTGGGGAGGGACACAACTAGACCAGCCTCCCTTGAAGGGACTGAGCTCGGGCCACTGGAGTGTGAGGGGTGAATATGAGTATGTAGAGGAGGAGGAGATGAGTAGATGACTCTGGGAGCCCAGAATGGTGGGGTGGGGGAGAGCATGGAAACCTCCTCCTCCCCAGATCTTGAGGACCAGCTGGTATCAGGTTTTCCCTAAACCTCTTTGTCATTCTTTGCTTTCATTCCCATAAACATTGCCCCTCCCACAAACATCACCCCTGGGGAAAGAGTCATAATCAACTCTGATCAAATCCCAGGCTGCTTACAGGTTGGGGAAAGATAGAAGCCAGTGTCGCTTAGAACCAACCCCAATTCATTCAGAGAGATTAGTGTCCATCAGACACCAGTGCCCTGAGCCCTGCCTGCCTGACTCCACCCTCAAGGTGCCAGGGGTCCATCTAGCCCACTGTCAGCCAATCAAGAGGGGACTATGAGCAAGACAAGCAAGCTTCGGGAGCCTCCATTTCCCCATCGTTAATATGGGGGGGTGGGGCTGGGGCAAATGCCTAGCTTGGCCACCTTGCAGGAGTGTTGCAAGCGGATTAAGCCTGTCAAACTCCAGGCCCTGGTCTGGTTGTCACCTGCATTAACTCCTCCCAGTCTCCCCATGGGGGCTGGTGATGGGGAAGGCAAAGCCTTGGGCTGATGTGGCCACATGTGTGCAGACAGCCCCAAAGCTCTGCCCCTCAGGACTTCCCCTCCCCCAGCACCTGAATGGCAGGATTTGGGTGGCTTCCAACTCCTGGAAGTGACAAGCTCCGCATGATCGCAGCAGCCTCTGTGCTTCCATCTACCGTGCAGCACCAGCACCAGGGACCAAACTCACCCTGTCACAAAATATGGAGGCTTGTTCCTGGGCGTGTGTGTGACTCACCCAGCGTCACAGCAGTGGTGTGTGGCAAGGCTGCCACTGGGTTTCTGAGAATCCTGCACCTCAGAGATTCAGAGAAACTCAGACTTTCAGAGAAAGTCTGTCCTGTCTGCTGTCAGCAGAGGCGTTAACCACAGAGCTTGCAGTGGGAGCCCCGAGAACTAGCTCAGCAAGGCCAGGCAGAGTTTACCCTTCCTGTCCCTGAGCTGCTCTGGGGCTGGAGGCTGCAGGAAGCAGAGCCAGATATTAGCTCTGTCCCCTGGTGGCGAAGTGGATGTGGCAGAGACAGGTAAGAGACGTGCCTGCTGGAGTCGAACTGGGGATCCGCTTTGCTGGATTCCATGGGAACAAAGCAGATCCAGGCCTCATGTTATCACCCACGCCTCCTGTGTAGGCTGAGTTTGGTCCCAGCTGGTCCAGGAGACAGTGGGTAGGCCCCACTCTCTCTGACACTCCATCTGAAAAATGAGGAGGCTGATGTAGAGCTGGCTTTCCTTTTTTTTTTTTTTTTTTTTTTTTTGAGACGGATCCTTGCTCTGTTGCCCAGGCTGGAGTGCAGTGGCGTGATCTCAACCCACTGCAACCTCCGCCTCCTGGGTTTCAAGCAATTCTCCCACCTCAGCCTCCCGACTAGCTGGGATTATAGGTGCCCACCACCACACCCGGCTAATTTTTTTGTATTTTCAGTAGAGACGAGGTTTCACCGTCTTGGCCAGGCTGGTCCTGAACTCCAGACCTCATGATCCACCTACCTTGGCCTCCCAAAGTGCTGGGATTATAGGCATGAGCCACCACGCCCGGCTGAGCTGGCACTTTTTTCAAACTTTTTGACCAGACCCCACAGTAATAAATACATTTTATGATGAAATTTGACTGGCTTAAAAATATATTCCATGATATATTAAATAGGATTGTGTCTGCTGCTATATAACACACAGGTTCCAAAATGTCAGTTGCTTAAAACAAGAGAAGTCCATTTCTCACAGACATAAGTATCAAAGTGAGGCTTCCTGGTTTGTGTGTGACTCTCCTCCATGCAGTGATTCAGGGACCCAGCCACTTTGAGGCTCTATCCTTTAGGACTTTCCCACCAATGTCAGAGCCACCTTGACTCAGAAGTAAAGTGTCATTTTTAATCACACTCCACTGGGAAAGCAAGTCACCCAGCAGCCTACCCAGACACAAGGGCAACCCCTTCCTAGGGACACACTGATACTGTGTAGAGGAGTACAGCTTTGCTAGCTAGTCAGCTGCCTCCACTGCCACACCCTAACCCCTGAATACACACACCATACACACCCTGAAACAGAAGGCTCATGAAACAAACATCCTCATACTGCATGCAATACCTTGCTCATTCTGATACCTCCTCCCCTATTTTATTTGATTCTATTTTATTTTCATAAGTGCTGGATGTGACCCACTAAATTAATCTCATGATCCACTAATGGGTGAATTCCTACAGCTTAAAGATTCAGATGATTCCTTAAAGAAGTGTCCATAATATTAACCAACTCTGTAGATTGTATAGAGTTCAGTGGTCACATAGTTGATAAGCTTTTTTAGCTAAAAAGAGAACTGCTTGAAGCTATAGCTGTCAGAGGAAGAAGCATGTAAAAAAAAAAAAAAAAAAAGTGTCTTTTAATGCAGAATAGATTGGAATATCCTCCTAATCTATGCAAAGAAATAAGAACTGCTCAGGTGTCCAGGGGCAGAAGGCATTCTAGGGAGGCCAGGAGGATGGTTTCTGAGGGACATGTTGGCTCCAGGCTCTTTTCTGGGAGGATTTGACAAGTGCTTTTCCCAGAATGCAGCCAATTTTGCACAAATTCCAGCCAGGTGACAATGATCATTCACCAGAATGTAAGAGGAGGACCTAGAGTCTTGGCACCTGCTGTGAAAGATCCTCTTTGTTCCCAGGTCACCCTTCCTCTCCCACCTTTCCTCCCCCGAAAGGTCTGCTGCATTCTTGTTGCTCATGTCATCTGAGCCCTGACAGGTCTGCAAAACACTTCTGGGTCTGGTACTCTTCTCTCAGAAACACCTGGGAAATAGCCCTATAACTTGTGACTCAGTTCATGATGCATGGCCCAAAGTGACACTGGGGACACTGACCCCTTTCTTTGAAGAGATGAATCAGACGTCATAATAACCTAGACACTCCTGCATAAATCTAATTTCAAATTTCCGGGCTCAGGCCTATAATCCCAGCACTTTGGGATAGAAGGATCACTTGAGCCCAGGACTTTGAGACCAGCCTGGGCAACATGGTGAGACCCCATCTCTACAAAACATTTAAAAATTAGCTAGATGTGGTGGCTTATGCCTGTAGTCCCAGCTACTCAGGAGGCTGAGATGAAAGGATCACTTGGACTCAGGGAGGTTGAGGCTGCAGTGAGTCATGATTGCACCACTGCACTCCAGCCTGGGTGACAGAGATCCCATCTCAAAAAAAAAAAAAAACTCCAACTAATTTTGGTCCATGCGTCACAATTTATACAGCTGTCCCTATTACAAACCCAAAGCAAGGGGTCTGCATGGAAAAGATGTGCAATGCGAGGAGTGCAGGCTTGGGCAGCCAGTGGATCTGGGTGCAAGAAGGGCCTCGGCCTCACACAAGTGCTACGTGCCCTTAAGCAACTTGCACAACGTCTCTGAACCTCCATCCTCTTACCTGCAATTGGGCATGCATTGCCTGCCTCTCAGGGCACGAGCAAGAAGCGGATGAGTGTATGGCCTGGCTAACGGTGAGTGCCCGACAGATGCTGGTGTGTCCCATCCCCATGCAGAAGGGCCATAAAACTGTAGTCTGTCTCCAAGTATTTCTAGTTAGTGATATCCAAGAAGGCACAGGTACATCCTATGGCTTAGTGTACAGGTTGTATGGACACAACTCTGGGTCCACATACATGCACTCAATCAATATTTACTGAGTATTTCAGACCCTGTTCTAGGCACTGGGGAAGCAGCAGTAAAAAAAAAAAGGATATGTTCTTATGGAGCTGACAGTTTAGTGTCGCCTTTCCTGCCTGTCGCCTCCCTACCCCAGCTCCTCTCCTCTCACAGCTGCTTCTAATCTGGTCATTGGTTCAGGTAAATAAGAGTTCAGACAGAGTCATGATGAATACTAACTATCATTATAATAATGAAAAGAGAACTGGGAAAAATTATTTTATAGGCCACAAAGAGATATTAAATTATATTGGAACATTATGCATCAATGGAAAACACAGCTGGAAGGAAACCATGGTAGGCATAATTCGGAACACCAGATAATCCCAAAATTATTTCTACTGGCTGTCTTAGAAAGGCTTTAAAAAATAATTCAACTTTTTATTTTGAAATAATTTTACATGCACATAGAAGTTGCAAAGATAGTGTACAGAGAATTACCTTGTACCCTTCACCCAGCCTCCTCCAATGATAACATCTTACTTAGCCATAGTACCATTATCAAGACCAGGAAATTGCTGCATTACTAGTTACTGTTAACCAAACTGAAGGCCCTACTGCAATTGTGCTCATTTGTACATGCACTCTTTTTATTTTTCTGGTGTTCTATGAAATTTTATCCCATGTATAGATTTGTATAGCCACCACCACAATCAAGATACAGAAAGTTCCATCACCACAAAGAAACTCCCTCATGTTCCCTCCTTATAGTCACAGCCTCCTGCATCCCTAGCCCCTGGTAACCAGTGAACGGTTCTCCGTCACTGTTGCTTTGTCATTCTGAGAATGTTATATAAATGGAATTATGCAGCATGGAACCTTTAAGGATTGGCTTTTTTCACTTCATCTAAAGCTCTTGAGATCCATCCAACTTGTGTGTATCAAAATTATTTCCCTTTTATGTCTTCGTAGCATTCTACGATACGGAAGTACCACAGTTGATGTTTACCCCACTGAAGAACATTTGGGTTGTTTGTAGTTTTTAGCTGTTACTAATAAAGCTGCTAAGAACATCTGTGTGCAGGTTTTTACATGGCCTTTGATGCACACAATCTATTACTATTTTTTTTAAATGGTGTCTCACTCTGTTGCCCAGGCTGGAGTGTAGTGTCATAATCTCAGCTCACTATAGCCTCCACCTCTCTGGTTCAAGCGATTCTCCTGCCTCAGCCTCCTAAGTAGCTGGGATTACAAGGGCACACTACCACACCCCACTATTTTTTTTGTATTTTTAGTAAGGATGGGGTTTCACCATGTTGGCCAGGCTGGTCTCGAACTCCTGACTTCGAATGATCCACCCGCCTCACCCTCCCAAAGTGCTGGGATTACAGGCATAAGCCACCACGCCCAGCCTGGAATCTATCTTTTATGCCCACTCTCAGCAAATAGATTTTCCTTATATTGCGCCAGCCTCATGTGTGAGTCATTACTTATCTGGATGTAATAGATGGGACAATGCAAATGCCTATAACACAACTGAGAGTTGGGAAGAAAGCAGAGAACTTGAGTAGCAATGACAGGTGTGTAAATGTCACCAAGTCACTGCAGGAGGCCCATCAGCCATTGCTCTGTTATTTACATATATTTAACACACACCTAAAAGGTTTGGCCATAGTGTCTCCTTGTCCACAGCCATTCACATTCGGTGGAGATGGCCTTAGACAACAGCTGATGTTACAACTGATAATATGACAATGCAGGTGAGACTTAAAAACAGTCTCATAATGCTAGAAACCTGGGCCCACTCAGTGTAGGGTGAATAATCCAATTCACTTCAGTGGCTCAAGGGGCACCTCTTTTACTGCAGCAGAGCCACCTTTGCTCAGAGTGGTTACCAGAGTCCTCTAGAAAAGACTGAATTTTGTTTAGTATACTCCTCAGCAAGGCAACAACTGATGGTCAAGAGTGATTTCACCCCAAACTATTGAGAGTTACAGAAATCAAAATGCTTCAAGTAGTAAGCTCTAGCAAATTAATGTGAAGAATACCACATTCTCTGAGGCCAAGTAAATTAGGTATCATTATATTAATGATTCATTTTAATGAACACATCCCAACCAAAGGCAGACCAGGCCTACCCTTGTTCCATGCCTATACTCAGGGTAGACACAGTGTATTAGTCTGTTTTCATACTTCTACAAAGAACTACCTGAGAATGGGTAATCTATAAAGGAAGAGGTTTAATTGACTCACAGTTCAGCATGATTGGGGAGGTCTCAGGAAACTTACAATCATGGCGGAAGGTGAAGGGGAAGCAGGCACCTTCTTTACAAGGCAGCAGGAAGAAGTGCTGAGTGAAGGGGGAAGAGCCCCTTATGAAACCATCAGATCTCGTGAGAACTCACTGTCACGAGAACAACAGGGAGAAAACCACCCCCATTATTCAATCACCTCCACCTGGTCTCTCCCTTAACACGTGGGGATTGTAGAGATGACAATTCAAGATGAGATGTGGGTGGGGACACAAAGCCTAGCCATATCGATTACACAGCTTGGGGTCAAACTTTTTCCCCAAAGAGCATGGCTCTGAAGTCACGCATGCCCAGATATGATTCTCAGTGGGGTGACCTTGCTCAAGGCCTTCATCTTATTGAGCCTCAGTTTCTCCATCAGTAAAACAGGAGTTGCAGTTCCTCCCTGCTAGGGTCATAAAGAGAAGGGAATAGGACGAAGGCGTGTAGCACATAAGAGTCTCAGAATGTTCATGTGAAAAACGACTTTCACGTGAGAAATTTTTCCCTTGAGGCAGTTGCACTCCTTCTACCCTCCTCAATGAGAGTATGTATGAGGCCAGTTCTCAGCCACCGTCTGCCTCAGTTTCCCCACTGTCCCTACTCCTATCTGAATCACATCCACCATTCCCAGCCATTGTCAATCCCAGAGGCTGTGACTTGATTGGCTCCTAGGCACTTGGGACAAGCTGGCTGGCTGGTAAGGAATTTGACTCCGGGCCTCTGGAGACCACCCCGGCTCCATTTTCCTCTTCGCACCATCTTCTCTCCATATTGGCCAGCAAACAAGCAACCATGAGTCCTCTCTAGAGATTCCAGGGCTCCCAGGGCATCATCTGTAAAGGCTGCAGCCTTTTCTGATGAAATTCTCTTCCTTCAAGTGTCAACTTTAAACCTCCCCCTGACAATTGGGAGCTGCTCACTGCACTCCAGACAGAAACCACTTAACTTGATTCAGGGGGCAAATGTCTTCTTTGTGATTCTGGCTCAGTTCCTCGGTCTACCTGAGCAGGAAAATGTGGGCACCCCATGTGCTGTTTCTTAATGCTGACCAGGAACCTCTCCTGCCTGCCTACCGGAGGGGATATGGGTTTGTAAGAAAGTCCTGCTGTGGGAGAAGCTCAGCTCAGACCAGAGGCGGTGAGGTCAGAGGGACACAGATTTCTGGTCTTGCCACCAACCACTGGTGTGATTGGGGTAAAAGTTCTGTGACCCCAGTGGGGCCTCAGTTTCTTCATCTCCATTAGGATGACAAGACCCTCTCCTAGGACTGTGGTGGGAAATAACAAAGATGGTTGATATAAGGGCTCTGTATAGGGTCATCATACTGGAGCCAGTAGCAAGGGAATGTGGGACACATTCTTCTCATGGTGAGGGCAGCTGTGCAAGAGATCGAGCCCATCTGTGCACACATCCTCTGCGTGCATCACATCTGTTAACATCCTGTTGGCCAAGGCAAGTCCTATGGTTGAGCCCAGAGGCAGGGGTGGAGCGGGAAGCACACCAGCCCCCAGAGCGGCAGCTGCAAACTCCGATCCTACAACTAGGGAGGGAGCAAAGAGCTAGAACCACACCCGCACTGGCCAAGGATGATGTAGAGTTAAGCTGGGATTTGCAGCCTGCATTCTCTTGGAGGACACGGCCCACGCTGTTTCACCTCCACATTATTACCCTATGGTGACTCAAATTGAGAATAAGTCTCAACTTTTTTACTTACAGGAAAGAGAGTCTTTCATCAACATCCATCTATAATTGGCCTTAAATTGTTTTCCCAGCTGGGAAAGGCCTATTTTGCAAGCATTTATGGGCTACGGCTGTGAGTGTTTTACATGTATTAACTCATTTAACCTGACAACAGCCCTGTGAGGCAGGTAATGTTGTTTTCCCATTTTAGAGGAGAGAAAGTTGAGGCTCAGAGGGATTAAATAATTTCCCTAGGGCCTCACAGTGCGTAAGTTCCCAGAGATTGGATCTGAACCCAGGCTGACTCGCTCTTCTCTCCAGAACCTGCACTCTCACCACCGTGCATACCCATCAAAGACCTTGGGACCGGGCAATGTGAAAGACTCTGGCAGTGCCCAGACCACGGGAAAAGCCCTTCCCCTCTCCCACCGACAGAGACATTTCCATCACCAGATGGCTCAGAGATTCCAGAAGACTCCACTGCTGACAACCATCACTGCTTTTGCAGACATCACCTCCTTTAGTCCTCACAGCTGCTGTGATATTCATTTCAAAGACAAAAGCCTGCGGGGAGGGAGTCACCACTGTGAGCCCCTGATGGAGCTGGGAGTGGAGTCCCAGGGCCTGAGGAGGAAAGAGAGGAGACCTGTAGCCCTGGCTCAGGTGGATGGGGACCCTGGGCCCTGAGGCTGTGGAGGGACGTTGGGGTATCCTGGAGAGAAAGGCAGGAGGCCACGTCTCTGCAGAGAGCCCCCCAGTGGGGCCAGCTTTCCTCATGGGATGTGGATGAGTCTGTTCTCACACTGCTGTAAAGAAATACCTGAGTATGGGTAATTTTTTATATTTTTTTATTGTTTTCAAGACAGAGTCTCACTCTGTTGCTCTGGCTGGAATGCAGTGGTGTGATCTTGGCTCACTGCAACCTCTGCCTCCCTGGTTCAAGTAATTCTCATGCCTCAGCCTTCCCAGTAGCTGGGATTATAGGCACATGCCACCATGCCTGGCTAATTTTTGTATTTTTAGTAGAGATGGGGTTTCACCATGTTCGCCAGGTTGGTCTCAAACTCCTGGGCTCAAGAGATCCACCCACCTCAGCCTCCCAAAATGCTGGGATTACCAGCACAAGCCACTGTGCCTGGCCTGAGTATGGGTAATGTATAAAGAAAAGAGGTTTAATTGGCTCACAGTTCCACAGGCTGTACAGGAAGCATGGTGCTGGCATTTGCTCAACTTCTGGGAGGCCTCAGGAAACTTACAATCATGGTAGAAGGCGAAGGGGAAGTAGGCACCTTTTCCCATGGTGGGAGCAGCAGAAAGAGAGAAGGAGGAGGTGCTACACACTCAAACAGGTCTCGTGAGAACTCTCTCAGGAGAACAGCACCACAGGGGATGGCGCGAACCTGTTCATGAAGGATCCGCCCCCATGATCCAATCACCTCCCACCACGTCCCACCTCCAACACTGGGGATTACAACTGAACATGAGATTGAGCGGGGACACAGATCCAAACCCAGGGTGACCCGCTGGGAGACTGGCATCCAGCCGAACCTGAACCTTGGTCCCTTCTCCCAACCTGCAGCACAAGAATCACACCAGTAAACATTTCATCTCAGGGAGGACGTTCCCTCTTGGATTCTCTCCCACAGGACCCCTTCCTACGCCACTGCACCCACTCCTCACAGCTTGGCCCAAGATGGCCTCTTCCTGACTTGGCCCCAGCCTGCTCAGTTGGTCACTTGAATGGAAGAACATCAGGAATTTGTGGTGTGCTCAAAACACAAGGGAACCTCCAGCAGCTCTGAGGCCATCTGAAACACTCTTGAGGACAAAACTTTTAAGGATAAGGGGATAAAGTGGCAAGAGGGCCTGATGTGGTCTTTGAGGACCACTTCATGTTTTGAGATGTAGGTGTTAGCAGCCAATATTACAAAACAGAGACTGCACATGAAAATCAGGATGCATGGCCTCTGTTAACACCTGGGAAGCTCTGTCCATGGAGCCCACAGCAGGGCCGGAAGGGGTGAGCCAGGGAGGCACGCAGGGGCTTGAGGTAAGGAGCCCACCCCTGCAGACAGCGGCTCTGTGTTTGCCAGGCCTGATGTGGGTCTGGTGGGTGTCTGTATTTACCCCAAGGGACCCTCGAGAGGTCAGGCCACATCCTATGCCTCCTGCTCCCTCTTTTTTCTTTCTTTTTCTGAATCGGCAGCCTGTTTTCTTTTCTTGAGTTAGAATTTACATACAATAAGGTAGATATTGAAGGCTCAACCCAGTGAGTTCTGACAGATGTTGATGCCTGTGTGGAACACCACATCGTCCAGATACAGAATATTCCATCACCCTAGAAAACTCTCTCAGGTCCCCCCAAGTCCTGGCCTCCCGCAAGGCAACCACTGATGTGCGTTCTATTGCCAGGAGCCTTTAGCCGGTTGCAGAATTGCACAGGAATAGAGTGCCGCGGGGTCCTCAACTGCAGAGTGAGGTCCTCATGTGCAGGTAGGATCCTTTTGGACAGGTGGGGTCCTCTTGGTCACTGTGAGAGTCTGCTGCGACCAGCGTCCACTCGCAAAGCTCCTTGTCATTGCTAGTGGCATGCCGGTGTGTGGATGTACCATAGCTGGTCTGAACAATTGAGGAGTTTATGGACTGTTGTGAATAGAGCTGATGCATGAACAAGCACCTTTGGGATTTGCTGAAATCTCTAAATTGGTCACTTTCATGGGTGGAGGAAAGAAGGTTGACTGGGCCCAGTCTTCTGATCCCATTCCCTCCCCCAGCTTTGAAAGATTTAGCTCCATGTTATTTGCCCACCCTTTCTTCAGGGTCTCCCAGGAGTGGATTTGCAGGAAGGAGCAAGGAGGGAAGGGGTGTGGTCAAAGATGGAAGTTTAGTGGAAGACACAAGTCAAAAACACATATGCGCACACACATGCACACACATGCATGCACACACACATGAACACACATGCACACATACACAAGCACACACATGCACACACACATTCACGCATACACATGCACACATACACATGCACGCATACACACGCACACATGCATGCACATACATGCACACATGCACAAGCACACACATGCACACACAAACACATGCATACAAACACGCACACATGCATGCACACATGCACACGTACACATGCACACACATGCACACACAAACACATGCACACATGCATGCACATACACATGCACATGGATGCGCACACATGCACGCACACGCACACACGCACATGCACACGCATGCACACGCATGCACACACACATTCACACATACATGCACACACATGCACACGCATGCACACACATGTGCACACACTACCAAGCTGCAGGGTCATGGAGTGGTGGATCCTCTCAGATCAGATCTGCGCTTTGGAGGCTGCATTTCGTAGATCCATCTCTTTTCCAGGGCCTGTCTTGCCTCTACTTCTATGCACTCAGTGCAGAGCTGCCAGGTTTGCCTTTCTACAAAGACATTATTTGCTCATGTCACCCACCACTCAGGTGCCTTTCATGGGTTCTCTTTGCCCGTCTGAGTTCCACAGGCCACAGATGCCCATTTCCTCCGCCTCACACCCGACACACCACATGCGTTTTCTCACCTAGCCCTCTGTGGTTGCTGAGCCTTGGGCTGGGAGGATCAGCCCCCACGCTGTGCCTGGGATGTGCCCCATCCCCTCTGCTGTCATTTACTTTTGTGAGCACCTAGGAGCAGGGCCAGATAGATGGAGAGCCCTGGATCCTCTCCTGGGCCACATCTTGGTGCTCAGGCTATGACAGCAGAGGTCTGCCCTGACCAGGAGGAGCCAGTGCTGTGAAACGGCAGAGAACCAGGAACAGTGGAAACTGATCTGGGTCCACAGCCTCCCTTGGCTGCGACATGGGAGCCCTCCAGGCTCTGGGCACACCAGTCCCCATGCCCCTCAAATGCACAGGTGAACATGAATGCTACCCTTGCTCAAATATAAGTGACCCCCAAATATCGAGTTTTCCTGGTAACATCTGTCAGGTTGTCTTGTTACCACCTAGACATTTAGTGATCAAGATAAACTAGTCAAATGTCCCATGTCATGTTTGCCTTATTCATTGGTTGCACATAAATCCTAAACGTCTCTTGAAACTGGAATGTCCCGTGCCTGACAGTGAAGCTGCTCTGCTTTGCCCAAGAACAGCCCTCTGGTGGGGGTAAGGATGGGGGTGGGACAACGGAGAGTGAAGTCCCCAGATGGGGACCGGGACAGAATGTACTGCCAGATTTCTACCCCCCGCCCCCCCTGCGAAAGTACACACATCACTCCCTTTTAGAGGGACCAGGCCTGGCTGGTCTCCCTGAGGTGTCCAGTTGCAGCCAGCCCTGACTCACCCATGTCCTCATGCCAAGGGCTCTGGACTGGGCCAGAGAGAGGCAGAGACAGAGCAAACAGAGCACGAGAGAGGGAGACAGAAAGGCAGAGACAGAGAGAGACAGTGATGGAAACAGAGACAGCATCAGAGAGAGGAGGAGAGAAATAGAGACAGAGGCTTCGAGATACTGAGGCAGAGACATTTAAAGACTGAGACAAAGAGATAAATAGAGACACACAGAGATGCAGAGACACACAAAGAGAACCACGCTGATGCACAGAGATAAGAGAGAAAGAAACAGAGCTAAAAAGAAGTGGGGTGGGGGCAGGGGAAGACAAAATCTGAAAGAAACAAAGAACAAAACAACAAAAGTCTGTCCTTGGCGGTGAACCAGGGATCTAATCACCAGGCTCGTCCGGCCTTTCATGTCTGGCAAACTTCTTGAACTGCTGGAAAGCTCAAACGCACACAGCTCTTCATGAGTCTAACACTCTTTTCACCCAGCCCCAGATCCCGACCCCAGAACGCTTTCTCCAAAGGGGCTTTGAGAAATCAAGTTAAAGGCCTTGGAGCGATGGCCAGGAATGCATGCCCCACCCACCCTGCTGCACCCCAGAAGCTTGCACCAGAATAAGGCCACACCAGGGTCCCTAGCATCCTCACCTTCTGCAGCGCAGCAGAGGCCCTGTGAGGAGCCAACCAAATGCTGCCCACCACCACGTGTTGAGTCTCCAGGGAAACACCAAGACCCCTGCCCGCTCTCAGGGCCCAGCAGAGGACCCCGGCTCCACCGCAAAGGCAATGCAAACAGAGAGAGGGATGGGCGGTGCATCATGGCCTGATTAGGGAATGGCTGTGCTGTGTATGTGCATGTGTGCGTGTGTGTGTGTGTGTGTGTCTCAACACAGCTGTCACCCTGAAGAGGCCAGGAAAAGGGATGCTTCTAAATACGATGGGCATAAAGAAAGCTGGAGCCACCGAAGGTCCAGACCAGGAGACGGTGGCATGATTTCAGGGTTGGAACAAAGGCTGGTTTCCCGTGCAAGACCAGTTCCTTCCTCTGTGTCACAGACACAGGTCAAGGAGGGCTGCGCTGCCGTGGGCTGGGTGGACGGGCACCTGTGTTGCAGGTCACGGCAGCACCACACAGTCCATAAGGTCGCATGTCTATTTTCAACTCCTTGGCCACAGGAGACTTCCTTTTGGTTTGCTACGCAACCACGAAAACAGCTGCACTTGCAGC
This sequence comes from Theropithecus gelada, assembly GCF_003255815.1. Taxonomy (NCBI): domain Eukaryota; kingdom Metazoa; phylum Chordata; class Mammalia; order Primates; family Cercopithecidae; genus Theropithecus; species Theropithecus gelada. Next base: position 163,729,991 of record NC_037669.1, on the reverse strand, counting down.
CCTGAAAAATATACCGCAGTTGTTGCCCTCCGCCCGGGAAGAAACACTCAAAGACAAAATTGCTGCCTAACAATGTGACTTCATAGAAAAGCAGCCCCTCCCGCTCAGCAAGTCAGTCCACAAGTGGCTGTTCCCTACACACCCAAACTCGCTGCACTTTCAGCCTTACCCAGTGACCCGCTTCAGGTCACCTGGCTGCACAGGAACCCACCATGTGGCCAGGGCCATGGAACCTGTTGATGGATCAAATTTGGCTCAGAGCTCATGGACATCCACCTCTGCATTCAGAAGACTGTGTCACAAACGCTGGGACACGCTGCCCAGGAGTGCTCCTCCCTACCTGAAATGCACAGAGCCAGTTGACAGGCTAGAGACACAGTGTCCCAGAAGCAGGAGAGCAGAGGTGCAGATAAATCCTTACCACCGCATCTCTTGGCTGGGGTAACTGATGAGAAGGTTTGACTCCACCTCCAGGAATTCCCCAGGGAGGAGGAGGAAACCCCAGGTGCCGGCAGCCCTGATGGGCTTGAAAACTGTGCCCTTCCCTTCCCTGTCTCCCCACACCTCATAGAGTTTTTGGGCATCACCTTCTAGATTAGCTGCTTGTATCTGAATCCTTGTCTCAGAGTCTGCTTCTGGGAAACCCAGACACGACAGGTCCCCTGAGTGTCTAGGACTCTTAGGAGAGGAGAGAATGGATCTCAGTCTCCCGTTCTGTCTTCTCCTCCTCAGGCACAAGTGGCCCCCTCAGGGCAGGGAACGGCTTGGGCTGCTGGCGCTGCATGCCTGGGAAAGGCTCCAGCCCAAGCCTCTGCAGTCCCCCTTACCTCACCATCTCTGCCCTTGGGTAAAATCCCTCTGAAAGAATTACTGCTTCAAAAGACAGGATGATGTCTCCCAGGAAGACATTTAGCTAAAATGTCAGTCACCCACATGGCAACAATGGGCTTAAGCAGAAAACAGTAATTTAAAAAGAGATTACTACGAGCAGGGCACCTGGTGATGGCCCCTGGGGCAGCAGCTCTGCAAGACATTGCCTTCAAGTTGAACTGTCACTCAAGGACAGGTGACTCAGTCCCAAGTAACCTTAATAAGAACCCAAGCAACAGGGAAAGCCACTTAAGGGATCAGTGGCTCTGGAGAAACAGCATCTCCTTTTGTTTGTAACTGGATGGAATTAAGGGGATTTCACGAGACAGGGACTCCTGGGGACTTACCCGAACTCGGCAACTGCAGGCAGCAGGTCCGTCCTCCCGATGGCTGGCCTCTCCCTACTCTGTTTTGAAGTCTAGGGCACGTGGGCCCGGGCTCTGAACTTGGTCACTGGCCTGGTGGGACCTTTGGATTTGTGATTAAATTCTCCCCATTCTCCCCACACTTGAAGAGGCCCGACTTGTACTGACACAGCCAGCTCTTCCCCTGCAGCTGGACGTGGCCCCGGGACGCTGCCATTTTTGCCTGGAGCTCCTGTGCAGGTTTTTGAGTGGCCCGTGGCGCTGAGAAAACAAATGCAGAGGTTAAGACGGAAAGAGACTCTTTGGCAAGATGTTTGCTGCGTACTGGGTAACCATGTGCTCCCCACATTGCCCCGCCTCCCCACAGAGAGGCAAAGCCACGGGAAGGTTCTAGCCAATGGACTGTGAGCAGAAGTGCTGCCTGGGACTCCTGGATAAAGCATCTATGGGTCAGTGTGCAGCCCTCCAGCTCTCTCCTTCCCAGCTGTGCTGAATGAAGCCCTGGGTTGAGAAGGAGGCAGCCTGGATTCAAGCACCTGGATTGCTGAGTCACCACGGGGCAAGGGGCTGCCCTGGGAATCCCCAGCCCCTCACTAGAGTCTGTGTTAGCAAGAAAGGGGCCAGCTCAGATTTCGAGGATAATTTGTTATTGTGGCAAGCCTGACCTAATCTGACTCACGTAAATGCCACAGCACATGGGTGGCATCTGAAGAGTCCCATGAATGGGAGGGAGAACACAGACTGGAGGAGGCAGAGTCGTCTCTGAGTTCCAGCCAGCCCTAGGGGCATGTGGAGGACAAAGACAATGTCATTTCATCTCCACTTTACACTTGGGGAAACTGAGGCTCAAGGGGATGAGTTATTTTCCCAAGATCACACAGTGAGTGGTGGTGCCAGGTCTTCTCACTCAACCCTAGCCTTTTCTGCTTTGCTGTAACGGCTAAAGGGAAGGCTTTTCCAGGTGGCTGTGACTTGAGATGTCACTTTGCAGGAGGGCAGGACTTTCTAGTGTCCCTCGCGCTCAGGCTGCTGGGCAGTAGTGTGTAGGACCTTGGGTGGGGGAGGGAAGGCATCACCTACCATTGATTGAGGGCTTACTCTGAGGACTCTATGTGGGCCAACTCATTCGATTCTCACAACAAGCTGATGATCTCCATCACAAAGAGAAAATCTGTGACACGGCAAAGTAATTTGTCCATGGTCCAACAGCTAGAGCCAGGATTCCAACAACTGGGGCAATGTGGTCCCAGAGACCTCTCAATGCGCTGATTCTGCTTCCAGGTATTGGGGAAAATAGAGATGATGGAGACAGAGAAATAGACACAGAAACACGCCGCATCACACACACGCAGAGCACAGTGCAGCTCTAGCCACCCAAGTGGACGCTCCTGGCAGGGGTGCCCACCAAGCCCTCCCCGGGCTGTCAGCGTGTGGCATGCTCCAGCCCCCACACAAGCAGTGGACAGCACAGAGTAGGGCAGGAGCAGGGCAGGCCCACCACAGCGTGCGAGGGACGTGATGCGCACGTCAGTTCTTGCTCTTTCCATTCCAGGAACCCTCTGCTTCAGCTGAGCACAGGTATTTTTACAGGAGCCCTTGCCTCAGAACCACCCCATTACCTCCTGGTCGGAAAAGTCCCATCTCTCTCCAAAACACCCGGGCCACAGTCCCCGCATGATTGGGTTCCCTGCATCCCTGCATGAAACTAGGCCACCGTGTCCTTCAGACCATAATGAGAGGCCCTGCGGAGAGCTCTATCAATCACATCACAGGAGAGATAAAGCCTGGCCGGCTGGAAAATTGGGATAAGTACAGCAGCAGAGCCACTCCCCAGCCAGAAGGTTTCTCCCTCCACAGCCTGGGTGCGGGAATGAGAGACCAGCATGTGGCTATTCTCACGCTCGCAGACAGTATGAAGAGGGTGCTTTGTGTCCCTCCCATGCCACCCCCACTCAATGGTCTAAGACCAACTCCCCTCCTGCTCCCTAGGTCTACACCATTTGGGGTCAAAGCTGTGCAGCAGGCTCTGGAAGGCCCATCTCAGGACCTCTCCCTCCCCTGGTCCCTAATTAATGGCTTCTACAAAACCTCTAAAGATGGTATTCAACAAATATTGCACCCCTTCTGCTCTGTCTCCAAGGTTTCACACAGTTAGGGATGTCCTTGGGCCCATATGGCAGATGGCAATGTTGCCATAAATCTGTGCTCCATCACAGAACCCACCCCCAAGGCAATTTAACCCATGAACTCTCACTCCCCATGCTGGGCAGAGCCTTGTGCTAGATGCTTTGACTTCATGACTCATTTAATCCTCCCAGCAGTGCTGTGCAGTGGGACATTAGTTAGAACTGAGGTCAACTGTTGAGTGACAGGCCCCTCTCAGATAACAGTAGCTGGAACCAGTGCCTCTCAGATTTTATTTTGTGCACAAGTCACTTGTGGATCTTGTTAAAATGCAGATTCTTATTCAGCAGGTCTGGGGTGGGGCTCAATATCCTGCATTTCTAACAAATGCCCAGATCATACCAATGCGGCTGATCAAGCGTCAGAGGCTTAAATGAGATAGTGATCAATTTCCCTGCCGGGGGAATGATGTCCAAAGGGGAGAGCTATAGGCTGATATGTGGTTCGATTGTGTCCTTTTCCTCTTCCTTTCTCAGTATCTATTGTCTTCCTCATAGTACAAGATGGCTGCCTAAGAACCAGCCATCACATCCATATTTCAGCCAGTAGGAAGAAGGAATGGTTGAAGAAATTCAGGCTTGCTCTTTGAGAACACTCCTTAAAAGTTGCCTATGACATTTCTATTTATATCTCATTGTCCAGAACTTAGTCACATATCTCAAGGAAACCTGGGAAAGGTATGTATTATCCCAGGCAATTATGTGTGCAGCTAAAAATTGGTGATGGTAGTGGATGGGCTATTATAATACAAAGGAGGACAGGAAGAATGGATATTGGTGACAGCTATTCTCAACTCCATCTTACACATGAGAAAACCGAAGGACAAGGAACCTAAGAATTTTGACTGAGGAGTAAATGAGTTAATGTATAAGCACACAATAATCACTAGTTGATACTTTTCATCCCTGAGCCTGTGCCTAGTGTTATGGATACCTCAAAATGATGTGGCAACACGCCTGACACAAAGCAGACACCCCATTGATGCCCTCTCGTCTCAGTATTACCACACAGGCAGGCCTAAAGACCTCCCGGGTTGCAAATGCCTGGAGAGTCAGGTGCCAGGGGCCTCGTCCAGGAGTGTGCCAGAGCCAGGGAAGCCGGCTTCCTGTAACTGAGTTCTCTACCTCACTCAGCCATAACCAGATATCTTTAAACCATCTGAACTTATATACAGAATGAGTTGAAAATATCTCGAAGACTGTGCGGAGGCATTTGGAAGGTGTGATACGGCCGCCAAGTAAGGAATGCTTTTCCACCGCTAAGTTACTTGACAAATCCAAAAATACAGGCTTTGGGGATCACCTTCATAGCTTCTTGAAACTAAATTTTAAGTGAAAGTTACTAAGGCAGAGACTGACTAGAAGTTCATGAGTCTGTTTCCTCTTCCTGGGCAAGCTTACTGCATTGCCCGGTCTCCTTGCAAGTAGCAGTCGCCACGGATGGAAAGGGAGTGGAGGAAAGTGAGCCCCTTCCGGTCCTGGGCGTGAGGGCTGTTTTCTTGCTCTTGGCTTGTTGGCTAACGAATGAGAGGGAGGCCCTGAGGGACCGTGGCATCAACCAGCATGCCCTGTGGGTGCCTGCTGGTGTACCCTCGGGATCCCTTTCCTGGACTCACCTCTTCTTACTCCAAGAAACGTAACTCCCAGCCTGGAAGCTTTCATCGGTGGCAGGGTCGGGCTCCGACTGCCTGCGGGATGGGCCAGAGTGCTGGGGAGTGCAAGCCCCTCAGCCAGTGATGGATAAATACCCCCACTCCCACTGCCCTCGAGTGGGATGACTCTGACATGTGTCCTACACAGCGGCCCAGGTTCCCAGCAGGAAGGAGCTCCAAGTGCCCTCAGTGAGGACAGCTCATGAACACTTCCAGCATCTGCTTCTTTGCCCTGTTTCACTTTCCCACTCTCCTAATGGGGCTTCCTGGGGTCACTCAGGATCTGCTCCTGGGCAGATGCAATCCAAGTCCCAACACGAGTCCCTTCACATGTGAAAGGCTGTCTGCTGAACGCAACAGGACTGATAGGAGTGAGAAGTAAACCTTTGAGCATGCTCGGCAAGCTTTTCCTGAAAAGGACCCAAGAGTTAACACTTGAGGCTTGGCGGTCCGCAGTCACTTGGCGGTCAGTGGTCTTCCAACCACTGAACTCTGCCGTCAACACAAAAGCAGCCAGAAACAGCACATAAATGAATGGGTGTGGCTATGCCCCAGAGAAAGACCCTTGGCAAAACCCAGGCAATGGGCCTGATCTGGCCTATGGGCTGCAGTTTGCTGACCCCTGCGTTAGAGCCTGAGGCAACTGGGATTTTGTACTTACTGTTATTGTAGCTAGTGTTAATTACCCTGATTCTTGGGATCCAGTTCCCTCAGAGAAGGTGGCAGAATAAATTTTGCCTTTCCCAACTATACACACAAATGAGCTGGGGTTTTCTAGGTAACGCAGTGATTAAATCTTCCTTTAAAATAGAGTTAAAAGGTGAGCTAAGGTGACCCACTTAAATTTTAAAAGTACATTAGTAATGGTATGGGGAGAGGAGAGGTGGCAAAAATCCTGAGGCCAGTAGGATGCCGGCTATGGACTGAATTGTGTCCACTCAAAATTCTTAGTTGAAGCCCTAATCACCTTGGAGATGGTATTTGGAGATGAGTCCTTTAGGAGCATCTCAGTTCACTTGTACTGCTATAATGAAATACCTGGTTGGATTTTTTTTTTTTTCAGACGGAGTCTTGCTCTGTCGCCCAGGCTGGAGTGCAGTGGCATGGTCTCTGCTCACTTCTTCAGCCTCAGCCTCCCAAATTCAAGCAATCATCCTGCCTCAGCCTCCTGAGTAGCTAAGATTATAAGCACCCACCACCACACTGAGCTAATTTTAATTTTTGTATATTTAGTAGAGATTGGGTTTCGCCATGATGGCCAGGCCAATCTTGTACTCCTGACCTCAAGTGATCCACCTGCCTCAGCCTCCCAAGTGCTGGAATTACAGGCATGAACCACCCTGCCTGGCCCTGATATGGTAATTGCTACAGGACAGAAATGTATTTCTCACAGTTCTGGAGGCTGGGAAGCCCAAGATCAAGGTGCCGGCAGGTTCAACACCTGGTAAGGGCTGCTCTCTGCTGCCAAGGTGACACTTTGTTGCTGCATCCTCAGGAGGGGATGAACACTGTGTCCTCATGTGGCAGAAGAGATGGAATGGGATGAACTCACTGCCTCCAGTGCTTCTATCAGGGAACTAATCCCCACCATGAGGGCTTGACTCTTATAACTTCATCACGTCCTGAAAGCCCTGCCTCTCAGAACTATCACATATATGATCAAATTTCAACATGCAAACGTTGCGGGACACAAGCAGACCATAGCAGAGGGGTAATTAGGTTACATGAGATCATGAGGGTGGGCTCTCATGATGGAATTAGTGTCTTACAAGAAGAGGACAAGATCGAGATCTCTCTCTCCACTGCACACAAGAGGGTGGCCGCCTGCAAGCCAAGAGAAGAGGCCTGTAAATGAAACCTACCTTCCCAGCACCTTGCTGTTGGACTTCCCAGCCTGCAGAACTGTGAGAAGTAAATTTCTGTTGTTGAAGCCCCCAGTGTGTGGTAATTTGTCATGGCAGGGCGAGTTGACTAAGACAACACCTATCTGGGAAAAGCTGCCAAGGGGCTGAGAAGTCAGTGAGAGTTTTCTGCAGAGGAAAATGAGGTAGAACTTAGTCACTTCTGCAAGCTTCAGTGTCAGGAAAAAGTGGGGCGACAACTTCTCAGCAGGAGCCCCCGGGGTGCCCAGGCACATGTAGGAGCAATGTTTCATCAAAGGGGTTTCTAAGAGTCCCAGACCAGGACAGAGCAGTGAGAAACAGCCAACAGTCTCACCGACATGTGAGCTACCTCTGGTCTAAACAAACGAAAGCCAAACCAAACAAGCCTTAACTGGCTCCTATCTCTCCTCATACCTCAGCCCCATTGGCTAGTTAAAAAGTCAGTCTCTTCAGGTCCTGGCAGTCTCTCATTCGAAGCCTCCTACTTTGCTATCAATGTCCCTGTGTCTTGAATTAGCTCATCTCCTTCCTTTCCTGCTTTTCTGTCTTGGGCCTGCCCTATCTCAAGCATGGCCATGTCCTGTCTGTTTAGGGTCCGCCTTCTTGGCCCACAGCTCTGCCCTCCCAGAAGCAGTCACTCTGTGGCCCACTTCCCAACTCAGTTCTGTCCTCAGTTCTGTAAATTGTGGCTACGATCATCTGTCTTTGGGTTTCGCATTCCCAGTTCATTCCAGGGGTAAGCTGTTAGTGGAGAGTCCCCTGGCTTCTGCTCCTCAGTTTTAGGAAGTGCTATGCAGACATCAGCCCATTGATAGGTATAGATTTGGCTCCTGCCTCCCATCCCAGTTTAGGCTGAGCCTTTAACTTGAAAGAAAACACACTTCTGTAGGCCCCACCCTATTCCTGACCAGTCAGATACTCCAGTGTTGGAACAGAAACTCCATTTTGAGAATGTTCTTGAGGAGAGTCTGATGGGTAAGGCTGGTGAAAAACAGCTTGTGGTAGTTAATTTTTTGTGTCAACTTAACTGAGCCACAGGGTGCCCAGACATTTGGTCAAACGTTATTTTGGATATTTTTGTGAGGGTGTTTTGGGATGAGATGAACATTTAAATCAGTAAACTGAGTCAAGCAGACTGCCCTCACTAATGTGGGTGAACCTCATCTGATCAGTTGAAGGCCTGCACAGAAGGAAGAAGCTGACCCTTCTCCCATGGAAGAGACAATCCCCCTTGCCTGGCTACCTTCAAACCGGCACTTTCGTTTTTCCTGACTTTGGACTCAAATGCAAACCTTGGCTCTTCTGTGATTTTGAACCTGCTGGTATTTGGACTGGAACTCCACCATCAGCTGTCCTGGGACTCTGGCTTGCTGACTTGTTGGGCAGATCTTGGGGCTTGGCAGCCGCCATAATCATGTGAGTCAGTTCCTTATTTTACACACATGCCTGTGCACGTACACACACATGTGCGCACACACACACTATTGGTTCTATTTCTTTGGGGATCCTGACTAATACACAGCCCTTCTCCTGATCTTGTGGCTCTCAGCATTAGCTCATTAAACTCACCTGGAGCCATTTTTAAGGCCCAGTAGCTTGTGGGCTCAGTCTAGTGTACAAATATTTGTTTGATCAAAATGGCTTTTTAATTTTTTTTTTCAAATTTAGGGTAGGCATATGCGAGGAGTTTACCACCAGCCCTGCCATTTATAAGTTGTCTTACCCCTGACTGCTTCCTTGGTCCTGCACACCCCCTGCTTCCTAAAAGCACTTATGACCCTTTTCCAAAATAGCCTTGTTGACCAGCACCCTTTTTGACCAACATTACTATCTAAAAATGGGAAGGGCTGAAGGGAATAGAAAAGAAAACAGGGTAGACTGGAGGGGAATCTTAGAGAGGGAGGACCAGGGAAGGGGTTTGAGGTCTCTGGGGAATGAAGTCTGTACCACAGTGGAGAGGCAGTTTGGAAGGAAGAAGCAAGGAGACCCTCAGTCAGCCTCCATAACTGTGGTACAGCTCCCCCTCTCCCGTCTATGCAGGCTTCTTTCATTTCTCTCAGTCATGTTACATAGTTTTCTATGTAAGAATCTTCTTAACTTTCATTAGATTTACTCCTAGATATTTGATGTTTTTGATATTTTAATAGTATCTATTAAAAAACCTACATTTTCGAATGTTGGAACATACAAATATGCTCCTTTGTATATTGACCTTAGACCTTTGTGTATTGCTCTTGGCAACTTCACCATATTCCCCTATTGATTCTAATAATTTATCTGTAAATTATTTTGGGTTGCTTCATGTAAAAAAATGAAGCTCTATGCCTTACTGCACACCACACCCCAAAATCTATTCCAGGTGGATCGTGGAATCATGAGAGAAAGGAAAGCAATGAAACTTATAAAAGATAACACAGGAGAATATCTTTCTGACCTTGAAGTGAGGAAAATGTTTCTTAAGCAGAACCCCCCAAAAAATACTAAAAATGAAGGTAAGGATTAATACATAGGACTACATTAAAATTCAGAACATCTGTTCTTCAAAATACACTGTTCAGAGAAGAAAATTCAGGTCACAGAGTGGGGTGGGGTGTGTGTGCGAGACAGAAATCAAGAGAGGGCTTGTACTAGTCCATTTTCATACTGCTGATAAAGACATACCCAAGTGGTATGGGGAGGCCAGAATCAAGGCAGGAGGCAAAAGGCACTTCTTACATGGCAGTGGCAAGAGAAAATGAGAGGGATGCAAAAGCAGAAACCCCTGATAAAACCATCAGACCTCATGAGACGTACTACCATGAGAACAGTATGGGGGAACCGCCGCCATGATTCAATTATCTCCCACTGGGTCCCTCCCACAACACGTGGGAATTATGGGAGTACAATTCAAGACGAGACTTGGGTGGGAACACAGAGCCAAACCATATCATTCTGCCCCTGGCCCCTCCAAATCTCACGTCCTCACATTTCAAAACCAATCATGCCTTCCCAACAGTCCCCCAAAGTCTTAACTCATTTCAGCATTAACCCAAAAGTCCACAGTCCAAAGTCTCATTTGAGAAAAGGCAAGTCCCTTCTGCCTATGAGCCTGAAAAATCAAAAGCAAGCTACTTACTTGCTAGATACAGTGGGGGTACAGGTATTGAGTAAATACAGTCATTCCAAATGCGAGAAACTGGCCAAAACAAAGGGTTTACAGGGCCCATGCAAGTCCAAAATCCATAGGGGCAGTCAAATTTTGGAGTCAAAGGGGAGTCAATGTGAGACCCCTTTGACTCCAGGTCTCATATTCAGGTCACACTGATGTAAGAGGTGGGTTCCCATGGTCTTGGGCAGCTCTGCCCCTGTGGCTTTTCAGGGTATAGCCCCACTCCTTGATGCCTTCATGGGCTGGCCCTGAGTGTCTTTTCCAGGTGCATGGTGCAGGCTGTCAGTGGATCTGCCATTCTGGGGTCTGGAGAACAGTGGCCCTCTTCTCACAGCTCTACTAGGCGGTGTCCCAGTAGGGACTCTGTGTGGGGACTCCAACCCCACAATTCCTTTCTGCACTGCCTTAGCAGAGGTTCTCCATGAGGGCCCTGCCCCTGCAGCAAACTTTTGCCTGGGCATCCAGACATTTCTACACCTCTTCTGAAATCTAGGTGGAGGTTCCCAAACCTCAATTCTTGACTTCTGTGCACTCACAGGCTCAACACCACATGGAAGCTGCCAAGGCTTCAGGCTTCCACCCTCTGAAGCCATAACCTGAAATGTACCTTGGCCCCTTTTAGTCACAGCTGGAGTGGCTGGGATGCAGGGCACCAAGTCCCTAGACTGCACACAGCACGTAGACACTGGGCCCAGCCCACGAAATGATATTCTCCTAGGCCTCCAGGCCTGCAGTGGGAGGAGCTGCAGTGAAGACCTCTGACATGCCCTGGAGACATTTTCTCCATTGTCTTGTGGATTAACATTTGACTCCTCATTACTTATACAAATTTTTATAGCCCAGTTTTAATTTCTCCTCAGAAAATACGTTTTTCTTTTCTATCACATTGTCAGGCTGCACATTTTTCACACTTTTATCCTCTGCTTCCCTTATGAAACTGAATGCCTTTAACAACACCCAGGTCACATCTTGAATGCTTTGCTTCTTAGAAATTTCTTCCACCAGATATCCTAAACCATCTTTCTCAGGTTCGAAGTTCCACAAATCTCTAGGGCAGAGGCAAAACGTCACCAGTCTCTTTGTTAAAACATAACAAGAGTCACCTTTGCTCCAGTTCCCAACAAGTTCCTCATCTCCATCTGAGACCACCTCAGCCTGGGCCTTATTGTCCATATCGCTATCAGCATTTTGGGCAAAGCCATTCAACAAGTCTCCAGGAAGTTCCACAGTTTCCCACATTTTCCTGTCTTCATCTGAGCCCTCCAGACTGTTCCAACCTCTGCCTGTTCCCCAGTTCCAAAGTCGCTTCCACATCTTCACGTATCCTTTCAGCAGCGCCCCACTCTATTGGTACAATTAACTGTATGAGTTTGTTTTCACACTGCTGTTAAAGACATACCTGAGACTGGGAAGAAAAAGAGGTTCAATTGGACTTATAGTTCCATGTGGCTGAGGAGGCCTCAGAATCATGGCGGAAGGTGAAAGGCACTTCTTACATGGTGGTAGCAAGAGAAAATGAGGAAGATGCAAAAGTGGAAACCCCTGATAGAACCATCAGATCTTGTGAGACTTATTCACCACCATGAGAACAGTATGGGAGAAACCATCCCAGTGATTCAATTGTCTCCCACTGGGTCCTCCCACAACATGTGGGAATTATGGGAGTACAGTTCAAGTTGAGATTTGGGTGGGGACTCAGAGCCAAACCACATCAGGGTTCCTATTCAGAATACAAAAAGTCGTCAAATCCATTTTAAAAGGGCAGAAAACATAATGGGAAAATATGTAAATGCCTTCATCAGACATGCCACAAGAGAGGAAATCCAAGTGACCAGTAAACAAAAAAGGTGTTCAAATTCACTTGTAATCAGAAAGATGCAAATTCAGACCACAAAAGCCTGTCCCCGCCATTATGTGGCTTGGGTTGGGAGTGAGAATTGTAGGCCACATACTATTCTAATGCAAAATCTTAAATCTAATTTATCAATCTGTTTAGTATTAGGTTTTTAGATTAGATTTTACAAGTAGATTTTAATTAAATCTAATACTAAATATTACGGCTAAGTATTTAAATACTATCCATCAAGCTAGAAAAACTGATATAAAAGGTTTACCCTCTTAATTTACCAAATATACCTTCATAATGACAACATTGTAAATATAAAGCTACAGTTTTTATGTAACAAAGTCATTAAAATATCAAAGAAGACTGAATTGAATTAATATTTGCACATCTGTGTGTTCTGTTAGTGGGCCTGTGGTATTTGGGTGAACAGTAAATAAATAATAATTCATAAGTGATACGTTCTTATTCCATAAGTTATTCTTCTTGCCTCATTTTAGTGAAATTGCTATATTGTAATCAATACTTTCACATAATTTTAATTTAAGTAATAATAATCTAAAGGATTAAAATATATCTTCAAGATATATATAATTTTATTAATTTTTATCAAAAATTTAAATGAAAACAAATGTAAAAATAAAAAATTAAAATAACTTTTTGGTATGTTTTCAAAAAATTATTTCTCTTAAAAGTTTTCAAAGTATTAAAATTAAAAGTCAAGCTAAAAATTATAAGTATTGACTATCAAAATTCTAAATAAGAGTTATTAAAGCCAAGAAATTTTAATTTTTTAAATAATTAAATCTTATTAAATGTTTTTATAAATTAAATGTCTACAATTTCAGCATTCAGTGTCCACCTAGTTGTTTCTGGAAAGGACCCATATCCCAGATCATGCTTTTTTATGTCTAGATCAGTTATTCTCGACTGGGGGCAAGTTTGCCCCACAAGAAACATTTGGCAACATTTGGAGACATTTTTGATTGTCACATTAAGGATGTGGTCCTGTTGACATCTAAGTGCATAGAAGCCAGGGATTCTGCTAAACATTCTACAATACACAGGACAGACACATGCAAGATTTATCTGGCCCCAAATGTCAATCATGTCAAGATTGCAAAGCCTTGGTGTAGACTTGCGTAGATGCAAATGTAAAAAGGTCATTAGTTGGCTAACATGACGAAGCATTCCTCAGCTGTGATTCCTGGCTACCTCTGGAACTGTGAATTAGAACATGAAGAAAAGCAAGAAAATGGTGGTTGGTATGATTAGGAAATGGAACTTCAATATGCAAGAATCAATTGCATCCATGCCACAGGACAGAGTGGATTTAACCAGTTAATTAATGTGTGTTTTCCCTTGCCAAGTGCTTCCTCCACTCTAATCCTTGTCAGCTCTCAAAACAGTGCCAGCCTCTGATATTGGCTGTGGCACAACCCACACACCTTCATGAAAATTGGCCAGAGTTACATTTTGTTGAGGACAGAGGGCCAGAAATATGGAGAAATGGTTCCCTGAGGCCTTGACAGTGTCAGGAAGAAATGTGAGGCTCTCTGGAGGGTGAGGCACAGAGCAGGAGCCCCTCTTGCCCAGGTTTGCTTGGCGCTGCTCTGTGACACCTCCACTTCCATGAACCCACCAGAATGGAAATGAAATGAAAATGAAATGAACAACACGGTATACCAAGTGCTGACATAGGTGTGGTGCAATAGCCATCCACATACCCTGCTGGTGGGAGTGTAATTTTGTGTTAAACTTCTAACAAAAAAAAGTAATTAAGAAAAATATGCCATATTTACTATGTATTTCTTTGGAAACTAGCAGTATCTGCTGAAGCTTAACATACATATATGCCCAACAATTCCAGTTCTAGGTACGTGCCCGACAATGTGGATGAGGCTCAGAGATACAATGCCTTTTCCTGTTAACAAATGCAGTGTATACTCTTTGTAGACAATTTAGAAAATTAAATGAAAGGAAAAAAAGTTACCATTTTTTCTATTTCCTAGAGATAAGCATTGTTAACATTTTCATACATTTTCTTTCATGTTTGTTTGATTTTTTAAAACTCTACATGTATATGTATAAAATGTAAAAAAAATGCAGTATAGTATCTTGCTTTAAAAGCATTGTATTTTTCCATCTCATGTAATAATTTGTTATGACATATTTTTAACAGCTGTAAATTATTCTAGCACATGAAGTAATTATTTAATCAGTCACTCTTACTGATAGGTATTGAAGTTGTTTCCTGGTATCTGCTACACATACACCTTTGCATATCTCTCTGATTATTTCCTGGAGTGCATTTTACATGTGGGATGGCTACATCAAAGAGTCAGAAACATTTTCAAGGTTCCTGATGCATACTGTAAGTTGCTTTTCCAAAACACAGTGTTAACTCACATTCCCTTCTGGAGTATATTGTACTTTCCTTCCATAGCACTTGCTCTAACTCTGAGCATTATTGTTTTTTAACCTTTGCCTATTTCAGAGATGAAAAATGGTATTTTGCTTTTACTTACCTCTCCTGGATTAGTGGTGATGCTAAATATATTTTTCTGATATTTTATTATTCTATAGGAAATTTGGAAGTCACTATTCTGAAAGAGCAGAGTTGGAGAGACTGAAGTTAACACTAAACAAGCAAAAATATTAGTAACAGGAAATACGTATAGTGCATATTCCACTGTATACAGTGCTAGCAAGCACTCTACAATAATTTCTGCCACAGCAGAGAAGCATAATATATGAATACCTGTAACTGATACTGTGAACACATTGGTATATAGGCTACTATACAAGTCCAACTTTATCTTTTTTCTCCCCATCTCTTTAAACTGTATTCACTGTGGGAGAAGCCATAACCCTGCCTGGGATGAAAACTCTAGTGTGACTTTTCTGCTCATACTTAGGTACTAGACAGTCTTATTTATACAAATAGGTTTAATTTGCTAGTTAGGTTGCCCAGAATCATGGAAGAGTCAAGACTCTAAAGTATATTTATTTTGAGACAAGATCTCACTCTGTCACCCAGGCTGGGGTGCCGGGGCGCAATCACGGCTCGCTTAATCTTGAAATCCTGGGTTCAAGTGATCCTCCTACCTCAGCCTTCACAGTAGCTGGGACTACAGGGACATGCCAGCATGCGAAGCTAATTTTAAAATTTTTTGTAGAGGTGAAGTCTCACTATGTTGCTGTGGTTGGTTTTAGACTGACCTCAAGTGATCCGCCTCAGCCTCCCAAAGGGCTGCGATTATAGGTATGAGCCACCACATTCAGCCACACTCCAAACTTGAGAATTTAGATTTAAAATTAAGTGTCCTCCCTCTCTCAGCCCCAGGTGGAGTAGCACAGCTCCAGGTGAACTTGGGAGGGGACGTGGTCACCACTCCTTCTTCCTCATCTTTCCTCTTGACTTGCTAAGGAAGTGGCCCTGGCCTTTTCTGATAGGGATACAGGACAAAGGATATAGAAAGTTCTTGGCCAGGCACAGTGGCTGATGCCTGTAATTCCAGCACTTTGGGAGGCCTAGGCAGGAGGATTGCTTGAACCTGGGAGTTGGAGACCAGCCTAGGCAACATGTCGAAACCCTGTCTCTACAAAAAATACAAAATGTAACTGGGCGTGATGGCTCATGCCTGTGGTCCCAGCTACTTAGGAGGCTGAGGTGGGAAGATCATTTGAGCCCAGCAGGTCGAGGCTGCGGTAAGCCATGATCATGACCCTGCATTCTAGCCTGGGAGACAGAGTAAGACACTGTCTCAAAAAGAAAAAAAGGTCTTACTGGTCTGATACTGTCATAAGATGGTTTTTCATACTCTGGGAGTCTGGCAAGCCTTTAGAGCTAACTCTTCGATGAGTAAATTCATGGATTTGTAGAGCTTTCCTGTTGGGTCCTAACTATGGTTCCAGAGGGAAAGGGAAATCCTTCTCCAGAACCCACTCCCTTCCCCACTCCTGGACCTTCAGTGGATCCTTCAGCACAGACCTCCAGGTGGAGTCCCGGCTGTTCTCTCTCTTCGGTGGCCCACTTCTAGCTCATGGGAAACATATGCCTGGTGGCAGTGCTGCTGTTTCTCAAGCTCAGGCTTTGATTCTGTCCCTCTCTCTGCCGCGTGACTCAGTTTGGAAGCTGTAGTCTCTCACCTTAAATTTCGTCTGTCACATGTAAGAAATTAAACCTAATGACCCCCATAATTGCACCATTTCAACCTTCCTGAAGACTCTTGTAAAATTGGCCACAATTCTCCATTCTTCCTGTAGCCACACCCCTTTTCAAAGTGTCTTTGATGGTCCTCCCATTGGAGGTGGGTTGAAATCTTTCTTGAATCTGGGCTGATCTAACGACTTGTTTTGGCCAATAGAGTGCAGCGGAAATAACGATGTACCTTTTCCAGCTTAGACCTGAAGAGTCCTTGTATGCTTCTGCTCACTTCCTTGGACCTCTGCCACTGTATATGAACAAACCCAAGCTAGCCTGCTGGGTGATGAGAGACAACATGGAGCAAAACTGGGTCAGTGGATTCATCTTAGACACATGAGCGAGCTCAGACAAGATCAGCAGAACTGATTTGCTGGCCTAGCGGTCAACTCCACATGCATAAGTGAGATCATCCTAGACCAGCTAGCCCCCAGTCAGTCTGCAGACTTGTGAGCTAAATAAACTTTTGTTATTTAAAGCCCCTGGTTTTTGGAGTGATTTGTTATGCAGCAGTAGCTAACTGATACATCTCTGCTCCCATGGCTTGAGGCTTTGAATCTCACCTGCTTGGGAGGAAGTGGAGTGAGACTCCCAACTCTGCAGCAGCTCTCCCCAAAAATATTTCTTCATAAACCCTCTCTCCTTTTTAACTCTTTCAGTTACTTTAGATCTTTTCAGTGATTTTTGAGAAGTCTAATTCGTTCTGTGTCACCTAATTTGAACTTTCTCATTTTGGAAAATCAGTTATTATATATATTAAACTTCCAACTTAACATGCTGTTACATATCTAGAAATATGATTGCTGGTTAAACTTTATCTTTCACTTAATGCAGGTGACTTATGAATAATTTAACTTATGGCTGCCAATGCCTGGTGTTTCTTCTCATTACTGTCATTTTCATTTGTGAATCTGGTGTCACTGGTGGCCTTCGGTCACTGGGTAAAGTTACTCATCTATTGTGATGTCAAGATGTCAACCTAAGAAGCAAGTTCTGTCCTTCTTAAATTAGTCACCCCTAATATCTCAGGTATGGGTCAAACACTTTCTGATGTATGGAGGGCAGTTACAAATCCCCCATTTAGGAGATGAAAATCAGATGAACAGATGAATGGACTTCGTTAACGTCAAAGCACAGGGCCAGAGCGCAGGGTTCCTGACTCATAGCAGACATGTTTCTTCTTCCCTCTCATTTCACCCCTGTGTCCATCCCAATCACATGGATCAAGGACTTTGTGGCCTTGTAGTCTCTTAATGAAGAAAAAACAATCAAAGATATAGACAGGTGCTTGGCTTGGGGCTTTCCTTTAAAAATCTGGACTAACGCTGCATTTAAAATCCCTCAAAGGCAAGGACCAGACATTCTCTTCAATAAACAGTAAACAAGCTGACTATAAAAGGAAAATTACAGTCGCATGGGGTTATACAGCCTATTTATTTGAATTTCAGTTATTGTTACGAGAATTTATGGTATATTTATCATCATGAAAACCGTTTATCTTTGGGCAACTGAAGCAATAAGAAAAGCAGAGTATTTAATTTTACCCTCAACATTTCCTTTAATCCAATCTGACACCACAAAAAAAGAATCAGTTAGAATTTACTGGCTCAGGATAATTCCTAATTCTCAGATGGTAGCTGCCAGAACAGCTAATTAATTCAGATTGACTGCCATTTTTATTTGGATTTTTAAAAAATGAATGAGGGTAGCAGATCAATAACATATGTGCAGTCTGGCCTCAAATTTTAAAACATTATCTGCCAGCTGGGTTCTGCATCCTTCTTTCATCCTACAGAGAGAAGTTTCTGGGAGGACTGTGTCCTTCAAATATTAGCAAAAGTCAAAGCCGTCTTGGCTGAACTTGAGAGCAGGGCACCTGGGGAATGTCTGGGTACTGAATTCAGACAGGTCTGATCTCGCTGTCACTTACTAACTGTGACTGTGGGCAAGCAGATTCTGGGCTTCAGTTTTCTCATCTGTAAAATGGGCATGATGTTCCCCACTGCACAGGCTGCTGAAGGGAATCAAATTGCAGAGTAGGTGATCACTGGATGACAGTAAGAACATTACAGGGCCGGGCGTGGTGGCTCATGCCTATAATTCCAGCACTTTGGGAGACTGAGGTGGGCAGATCACCTGAGGTCAGGAGTTCAAGACCAGCCTGGCCAACATGGTGAGACCTCGTCTCTACTAAAAATACAAAAATTAGCCAGGCGTGGTGGCGCATGCCTTTAATCCCAGCTACTAGGGAGGCTGAGACACCAGAATCACTTGAACCCGGGAGACAGAGGCTGCAGTGAGCCGAGATCACACCACTGCACTCCAGCCTGGGTGACAAAGTGAAACTCTGCCCCAAAAAGAAAAAAAAAAAAAAAAAGAACATCGCAGACGATGTACCCTGTCACATGTCACACCAGGTCCTCAATGTAAGTGTTGTCTTTTAGAAAAGGTTCATCCCTTCAGTCATTTGTTCAACAAACAGTATTTACTGGGCACTCAAACTGGGTCATGGCATGGGTGCTGTGGGTATGCACCATGAACAAGATCAACTGGGTCCCGACCAGGATGGTGCTGACATTCTCACTAGGGAGACAGTCAGTACACAAGTAAACAAATAATCTTTGGAAAAAATGGAGCAGGTCCATGAGCTAGAGAGTGAGGAGTGATAGCACGTGGCCAGGGAGACCACAGGCCTTAGGGCTAAGACTGGGCTGATGAGAAGGAGCCAACCTTGTGAGATGAAGAGAAAGACCAAGTGCACAGGCCTCCGGGGTCTGAGCATGGAATATGGCTGGAGGGGTGGGCATGGGCCAGATTGCATGGGACTTCTAATCAGGGATTTCAAATGGTTTCTGTGAAGGATGTAGGCATTATGGCCCTTTATGGGTCTCAGTTACAATCACTCAATTCTGCCCTTGTAGCTGATAGCAGCCATAGACAATATGCAAAGATTGGGCATGGCTGTATTCCAACAAAACTTTATTGACAAAACTGATGACAAGCAGGATTTGGTCCACAGGTTGCAGTTTTCCAGCCTTTGTTTTAAGTCATGGCAGAGAGTTTCAAGTTGATTCCAGGTACAATGGATTGCCACTTTAAGCAGGGATATGACCTTATTAGATCCATGTTTATGACTTTGATCTGAGGTTTTGCATCAATAATAAGCTGAATTATAGCAGGGCCCCCAGATTTTCTGAACAGAATCCAGGAGTGTCCACGTGCTATGCAGGGCTGGTCAGGAAAAGGATTAAAAGAAGAGGAAGGAGGAGGAGGAGCAAGAGGAGGAACAGAAGAACAAGAGGAAGAATGAAAAGACAGAGAAGGAGAAGGAGATGGGAAGAAGAAAAAGAAGGAGAAGAAAGAGAAGGAGGAGAAGGAGAAGAGGTAGGAGGAGAAGAAGGAGAAGGAGATGGGAAGAAGGAAAAGAAGAAGAAAGAGAAGGAGGAGAAGGAGGAGAAGAGGGAGGAGGAGAAGAGGGGGGAAAAAGGAGAAGGAGGAGGAGGAGAAAGGAGAGAAGGAAAAAGAGGAGGAGAAGGAAGAAGAAGAGAAGGTGGAGGAGGAGGAGAAGGCGGAGGAGGAGGAGACATATTCCTTGTATTGAATAAAAGGAGGCTTTTTGGTCTGGCTTCTTTCTCTAACATTATACCTGCAAGGCACCTCTTTTGTGAGTCGTGGTATTAGGTTTATCATCATTGTTCTAAGGTAGGCCATTGTGTGACTACATCACAACTTGTTTATGCATTCTTCTGTTAGTTACATCCCAAGGAGTACATGGGTACCTAGGAGGCCTCAAAAGCTGAATTCAGATGTTGGGACACAGACTTGGTCCCACAGCCAGGCAGGCCCTGGGTCAGCATCTGGTGCTGGGATTCTAGGGGATCTGGAGCCCCACAGTGGCTTCCATGGGTCCTGATAGACAGGGAGGAACAAGCTTGTGAGTGTGAGTCCCTGACAAGCCCTGGCCCAGCCCTCCACTCTTCCACGCTTCTGGTTTATTTCAGATAAAGAGCATCAACAGCCCAGATCTGAGCCTGGCAGGTGGACAGTGGAGGTGGGGATGGGGTGGTGGGAGGGGAGCTTTCTACTCTTGGTTTGGTTCATTCATCCCCACTCTTGGTTCAGCAGACACCTGCTGAAACAACCACACCTGTCCTAGAACGCTGAAGAGTTCTCATGAGATTAGGAAAATAGCCACTGGTGGGAACTCCCCATTTCTCTCCCTTCTTCCTACCCCCCAGGCCCTGCCTGGGACTTCCCTGGGTATTCACCAGCCCTGCCAGGCTACCAGAGCCTCTATGCCCCAGCCTACCCCTCTGGCCAAAGCAGACCTGCACCTGGCGGGAGGGAGAGGCACCTTGTCCTGGTGCTCGCACACTGGCTGGCAGATACGTGACACCCAGGAGGCCCCTGAGGCTGGGGCCACCCCATGTTACTGCATTGTCCACACTGCAGCGTGCCAGTTGTTAGGCACTGAGAATACCACATCTGCCTCCCCTCAGACAGTTGGAGTGAGAGCTACTTGGATGGCTAGCCTTGATCCTTGATAGCAGCGCTACAGAGAACAAGAGTAATAGTAACCATAATAGAGATGATGATAAGGCTAACTAGAGCTAAAGTTCCTCAGCTCTTACCACATTCCAGGTACAGTTCTAATCCTCATAACCTCACTCTGAGGTGGGTACACAGGAGGGGTATAAAGAAAGCGTAAGTAGTCTGAGTGCGGGGTGGCTCATGCCTGTAATCCCAGCACTTTGGGAGGCCAAGGTGGGCAGATCGCTTGAGGTCAAGAGTTCGAGACCAGTCTGGCCAACATGGTGAAACATTGCCTCTACTAAAAATACAAAAATTAGTCCAGCGTGGTGGTGCACACCTGGAGTCCCCGCTACTCAGGAGGGTGAAGCAGGAGAATTGCTTGAACCTGGGAGGTGGAGGATGCAGTGAGCTAAGATTGCACCACTGTACTCTAGCCTGGGTGATAGAACAAGAATCTGTCTCAAAAAAAAAAAAAAAGACAAGTAGAGGGTGGTAAGGTGGCCTGAAGGTTGGGAGACAGGGAGGGAGAGGGACGTGCCAGGTGGATCAGTATCTCAGCCAGTGCTGTGGAGAGAAGGGTACGAGAACATGTGGTGGGAAGCCGGGTAGGGCAAGCACTCGTGGGGATGCTGCCTGTGGAGGTGTTTGGGCCTTATTCTGGAGGAGACACACACTGCACACTATTTTGTAGTGATTTATTGATCTACACATCTTGCTCCACCTCATTTCCTCTCATACAGCAACAGTGATGAGGACAGTGGCTGAAAATACAAGTGGTGTCAGCAATGATCCATTGACATGAGTCCCTCTGTTCTTTCCCATCTCCTGCCAGCCTCCAACATGTTGCATGTGGTTCTTGATAGGACTCTCTCCCATGCTGTTTAAAGGTATGTGTGAAACCTTACTCACAGCAATGTCACCCAATACCATAAGAAAGAACACAATGAAGCCAACGGTGAGAATTTAGAACAAGCTCTAATTGCTGCCCTGGGTCTCTACTTCATCAACACCCTCTCCTCCCCACCGGATATTCTCTTCAGCTCCCTTGGCTGTAAATTCCATGCATATGTGCTAATGAGCCCCCAACATGTGTCTTGCCAGTCTTGACTGCTCCTCTAAGCTCCAAACTCATATATCGAACTGCCTACTTGACATCTCCATGTAGATGGGTAATAGGATCTCAACCTCAGCATGTCCAAACAAGAACTCTTGATCTCCCTGGAATGTGCTCTTTCCCTAAACTTCCCTGCTTCATTTCTTAAGCCAGAATCTCCGACGTTATCCCAGGTTCCTTCTTTTCCTCATCCTACTCATCCAGTTGCTTGGAAAGTGTTTATCCCCAACATAGTGATAGCTTGTTGAGAGATGAAGGTGCACCAATCCACAGCTTGATGTTGCATCAAGTAGAAGATGACCAGGTGGCCTGAAGGGTGGGACTAAGATGCACCATCTTACTTGATGGTGCATCCAACATAGCTGGGATCACCCTTGTCTCACCATGTCTCTTGCAACCTTTGTCACTGAGACCGCCATAGCGTCTCACCATGGGTGACTGCGTCAGCACCCTGACTGGTTTACAGGGTTCTGAAGTATCCATTCCCGCCCATTTCTCCAGGTTCATCTAGTGCCATTCTTCCCTTTGCTTATCTCTTCCCAGTCTCCACCCAACTGAGCTCCTTCCCGCCTCAGAGCCTTTGCACATGCTCCTCTCTCTGCCTGGAATGCTAGTTCCACCCTCTTCATATAAGTGAATCCCACCTTTTCAGTGTCATGTTTTCAGAGCATATGTATCTGAGGTAGAATCCCTCCTGCTGCTCTTTGCTGGAACTCGACTTGTTTCTGTAAAACTCATATTATAACTCATGTAATTTCATTTACAGGTCTGTTTGTTTGTTGCCTGTGCCCCTTAATGGAATTAGCTGTAGTTCTCTTTCCCCAGCATGTAGAACAGTGCCTGGCACATACAAGTGTTTGATAAATTAATTGTAGAATGAATGCAGATGGTATAATGCCTTCATTTGTTTGCTGATTAGAAAGAACAAAAATCCTTTCAAAAGCATACATATGTGAGGCATAATTTATTTATGGGACTTTTTTGCTGACGTATATTTCCTATGTGATGCATCACATTTAGGTCAAAAAAATATCAAAAGTGACAAGGCTCTAAAGAACTGCTTAGTTGACAAAGACAAAAACTCTGGGCCAGAGACCCCGGGGGAGGCAGCTGTGTGTGATGGTCTTACTGGGCGGGATATACCGGGTCCATCTACAAAGGTCTGTTGTGTGATTATAGCACTCAGCCCTGCTCAATTATGCAATTCAGATAAGCTAAATTACCTAGGGCCTGTGGCAGCAAAGAACCTTTCCTGGCAGAGCCCTGGCCTTGTTTCCAGGATACAAAACCCGTTTCTTCTGGACCGAGGTCCAAATTCACACTTGGCGGTGAGGGGCAGGACCCACCACAAGGAGAGCATCTGTTTTTCAGAAAGAAAAGGATAATGATGAAAAGAAACCATGGGGTGCTGGCTTTAAGGAAGGAGGTGCTGTGAGGACAGTTACACAGAGTGTTAGCAGGAGTGGGGCTTAATTCTTATCTATCACTCTGGGGAAGTCACTTGACTTCTTTAGGCCTAAATTTCTGAATCTGAAAGCCATAGTTCCCAAACTTCCTCTATATATGCTTTAAAAACAAGTTTTCTAGCCTGGGCAACATAGTGAGACCTTGTCTCTATAAATAATAATTTAAACATTAGGCCGGAATTGCTGGCTTATGCCTGTAATCCCAGCACTTTGGGAGGCCGAGGCGGGCGGATCGCTTGAGGTCAGGAGTTCCAGACCAGCCTGGCCAACATGGCATAACCCCGCCTCTACTAAAAATACAAAAATTAGCCTGCGTAGTGGCACTTGCCTGTAATCCCAGCTACTGGGGAGGCTGAGGCAGGAGAATTGCTTGAACCCTGGAGGCGGAGGTTGTAGTGAACCGAGATTGGGCCACTGCACTCCAGCCTGAGTGACAGAGTGAGACTTTGTCTCAAAACAAACAAATAAATAAAATAAAATAAAATAATAAATAAAATTAGCTGGACATAGTGGTGCATGTCCATAGTCCCAGTTACTCAAGAAGCTGAGGCAGGAGAATTGGTGGAGCCCGGGAAGTAGAGGCTGCAGTGAGCCGTTATTGTGCCACTGCACTCCAGCCTGGGTGACAGAGCAGCCTGGGTGACAGTGAGTCTCAAAAAAACAAAAAACAAAAAATTCCTGAGGTTTAATTCATTTTAAGTAGACAGTTCAAGGCTTTGACAAGTGTGTACACCTATGTAATGACCACCCTACTCAAGATATGGCATATTTCCATAATTCCCACACGTCCTGTGTCCCCATCCAATTAGTCCTCTGTTGCTCAACACTGGTTGGGATGACTCACAGTGCTGTGTGCATCAGTAGCTAACTCTTTTTCATTGCTGAGTAGAAGCCCATTGTTCAGTCAGCTCAGGCTGCTACAACAGTGCCACAGACTCAAGTGGCTTATAAACAAGATATTTCTCTTTCACAGTTTTGGAGGCTGGAAGTCTGAGATCAGGGTGCCAGCATGGTCAGGTTCTGGGGAGAGCTCTCTTCCAGGTTGCAAACTGCTGACTCCTCAGTGTGTCCTCACATGGTGGAAAGAGGCAAGAGAGCCCTCTGGGGTGACTTTCATAAGGGCACTAATTCCATTCATGAAGGCTCCACCCTCCTGACCTAATCATCTACCAAAGGCCCCACCTCCTAATACCATCACCTTGGGGTTTAGGATCTCAACACACAAACATTCAGTCCATAACACCCACTGTTTAAATACACCGCAGTTTGTATACCCTTTCACCTGTTGGTGGACATTTGGATTTGGATTGTTTCCAGTTTAGGGCTACTATGAATGAGGTTGTTATGTAAAAATCTTTGTATAGGCAGATGTTTTCATTTTTCTTAAGTGAATTCCTAGGAGTACCAGCTTTGTTAGACGCAGAACCCTGATATGTTAGGAGGATTACAGTGAAACAAGGGTGGGTTCCTGGAACTATGCCCTTACACCCATGGTAACCCAAGTCACCTCTATGGGACCCAAGGGGTCCTGTGGTTTTCAGCCAACCCTTCTGTGTGGTCAGTCTGATCTGCCTGAGGGCCCCTCTCAAAAAGGGGAACCCTTCTCTGGCTGCAGGTATGGGTACAATGAGAGGAGCCTTCTCTTGCTCTAGTGAACCAACACTAAGATTTTCTGACCAGGAAAAATCCAGGGTACAAATGAGCATCCACTCCTGATTTATTATAAATTACGGTGTGTATGATATATCAGAAAAAAAATCTTAAATCAATAGTAAATGATTATAAATGTCACATACTTGCACTTACAAATCCACTCAATTTTCCTGAAATTTTCAATTTTTCCAGTTAAAATGATGAGAAAATCTAAATGCTTTGTATAGATTATTGGTGGAATTCATTTTTGTAACTCTTTTAGTAGAACAGGATATTATCCAGACTCTTGTTATTCAAAGTGTGGATCTCAAGCAGGCAACAGGCAGCCCTGGGAGCTTGTAAATGCAGAACCTGAGCCCTCTGTCATATTGACATTTTATTTATTAAGATATTTTCTCTAAATACTTCTGTCCCCTTTAGTGTCTTCACGAATGCTCTGAACCTAAGTCTAGGGCAGTTTTTGTATGATACATTTTGGAGAAAACTTGGCATGTTACAGATAGGAAGCTGTTTTGTGTGCAATTGGTAAGACATGCCAGTAAAAGCTAGTCTATATGATTATTAAGGTGAAAAAAATTTTTAAGAGGTTCTCACTTTGTTGCCTAGGTTGAAGTATAGTGGCATGATCATAGCTCACTGCAGCTGCAAACTCCTGGGCTAAAGAAATCCTCCTACCCTAGCCTCCCAAGTAGGTATGCACTACCAATCCCACCTAATTTTTTATTTTTTGAAGTGATGGGGTTTTGCTATGTTGCCCAGGCTGCTCTTGAACTCTTGGCCTCAAGAAATCCTCCTGTCTCAGCTTCCCAAGGTGCTGGGATATAGGCATGAACCACTGTGCCCAGCCTCTTTTTATTTCTTAAACCAAAGTATCTACTTCCGGCTTGAGTTATGTTGCAGACAATATAAGTTTTTCCTTCAATTACGTCATTTTTTCAGAAATCATATTCTTCTATTTTACTGCTAATAAAAATATGCAATTAGAAATCCTAAATGAAGATGGGTGCAAAATATATATATTGGAAATCTGTTAGAAAATTGAAATTTACCACATGATATGGTTTGGCTGTGTGCCTAACCAAATCTCATCTTGAATCGTAGTTCCCATAATCTCCACATGTCATGGGAGAGACCAGGTGGAGATAACTGAATCATGGGGGAAGTTTCCCCCATTCTGTTCTTGTGATAATGAGTTAGTTCTCATGAGAGCTCATGGTTTTACATATGGCTTTTCCCGCTTTTGCTCAACACTTCTCCTTGCTGCTGCCATGTGAAGAAGGATGTGTTTGCTTCCACGTCCAACATGATTGTAAGTTTTCTGAGGCCTCCCCAGCCATGCAGAACTGTGAGTCAATTAAACCGTTTTCTTTTATAAATTATGCAATATTGGGCAGTCCTTTATAGCAGTGTGACAACAGACTAATACAGTAAATTGGTACCAGGTAGTGGGGCAGTACTATAAGGATACCTGAACATGTGAAAGCAACTTTGGAACTGGGTAACAGGCAGAGGTTGGAACAGTTTGGAGCACTCAGAAGAAGACAGGAAAATGTGGGAAAGTTTGGAACTTCCTAGATACTTGGAGGGCTCAGAAGACAGGAAGATGTGGGAAAGTTTAGAACTTCCTAAAGACTTGCTGAATGGCTTTGACCAAAATGCTGATAGTGATATGGACAATAAAGTCCAGGCTGAGGTCTTCTCAGTGGGAGATGAAATACTTGTTGGGTATTGGAGTAAAGGTCCCTTTTTTATGCAAAGAGACTGGTGGCATTTTGCCCCTGCCCTAGAAATCTGTGGAACTTTAAATTTAAGATAGATGATTTAGGGTATCTGGCAGAAGAAATTTCTAAGCAGCAAAGCATTCAAGAGGAAGCAGAGCATTGGAAAATTTGCAGCCCAATGATGTGATAGAAAGGAAAACTTAATTTTGGGGGGAGAAATTCAAGCTGGCTGCAGAAATTTGCATAAGTAACGAGGAGGCAAATGTTAATCACCAAGACAGTGGGGAAAATGTCTCCAGGGCATGTCAGAGAACTTCACAGCAGCCCCTACCATCACAGGACCAGAGGCCTAGGAGAGAAATTGGTTTTCTAGGCTGGGTCCAGGGCCCCCTGCTCTATGCAGTCTCTGGACATGGTGTCCTGATTCCCAGCTGCTTCAGCTATAGGTGTGGTTAAAAGAGGTCAATGTAAAGCTCAAGCTGTTGCTTCAGAGGGTGCAAGCCCCAACCTTTGGAGGCTCACCCTTGGTGTTGAGCTTTTGGATGCACAGAAGTCAAGAATTGAGGTTTGGGAATCTCCACCTAGATTTCAGAGGAGGTATGGAAATGCCTGTATGTCCAGGCAGAAGTTTGCTGCAGCGGTGGAGCCCTCACGGAAAACCTCTGCTAGGGCAGTGCGGAAGGGAAATGTGGGGTCAGAGCCCCCACAGGGGCACTGCCTGGTGGAGCTAAGAAAAGAGGGCCATTATCTTCCAGATCCAAGAATGGTAGATCCACTGACAGTTTCCACTATGCACCTGGAAATGCTGAAGTCACTCAACATCAGCCCATGGAACCAGCCAGGAGGGGAGCTGTACCCTATGAAACCACAGGGGCAGAACTGCCTAAGGCCATAGGAGCCCACCTTTTATATCAGCATGTTCTGGATGTGAGACCTGGAGTCAAAGGCTATCATTTTGGAACTTTAAGTTTTAACGAGTGCCCTATTGGATTTTGGAGTTGCCTGGGGCCTGTAGCCCCTTCATGTTGGCCAATTTCTCCCATTTGGAACAAATATATTAATCCAATGTCTATACCCCCATTCTATCTAGGAAGTAACTAACGTGCTTTTGATTTTACAGGCTCATAGGCAGAAGGGACTTGCCTTGTCTCAGATGAGACTTTGGACTTGGACTTTGGAGTTAATGCTGAAATGAGTGAAGACTTTGGGGGACTGTTGGAAGGGCATGCTTGTGTTTTGAATTGTGAGGACATGATATTTTGGAAGGGCCTGGGCAGAATGGTATGGTTTGACTGTGTCCCCACCCAAATCTCATCTTGAATTGCAGTTCCCATAATTCTCACATTTCGTGGGAGGGGCCAGGTGGAGATAATGGAATCGTGGGGGCAGTTACCTCCATGCTGTTCTTGTGATAGCAAGTTAGTTCTCATGAGATCTGATGGTTTTATATGTGGCTTTCCCCCTTTTGCTCAGCAGTTCTCCTTGCTGCCACCATGTGAAGAAGGACACGTTTACTTCCCCTTTTGCCATGATTGTAAGTTTCCTGAGGCCTCCCTAGCCATGCAGAACTGTGAGTCAATTAATTTAATTCCTTTATAAATTACTCAGTCTTGGATAGTCCTTTATAGTAGCATGAGAACAGACTAATAGGCCACACAACACACTGCCTCTACCCCTGCTTCTCAGGTGCTGGGTTCAGAACAACCAGGATGAAAAATATGTAAGCCTCCACCTGACATGTGATATTATTTTGACTAGTACATTTCAGATTGCCAACCTATACGTACTGTGGCATCATTTTCATAGGACATACAATTTCTATTAGGCATAATCTCAAACATTAAATAAAATGGTAAGAAGAGAGTTGCAAGAGTACTGAAATTGGAATCAGAAGTCCTGGAGTCTGGTTTTACACTTAAATCTTGGCCAGTTCTCTGCCTTAAGCAGAACTTTTTCTTATGTTAACCTCTCTTGCCTCAGTTTCTGCATTTTAAATATTTAAAACAAATATTGAATTAGATCATTCCAATGGACATTGCTAGGTCTGAAATGCTGTTATGCCAACCATTTCATTTACCTAAGTCCAAAGGAGACATTTTAACTCCTGATACATTCCTACAGATACTGCAAAATTCCAAGGCTCAAGTCTCATTGAGACCACCTAAATCTGTGAATATGACTTTAATTTGCCTTTTTCACTTAATTATCATCCATATTGATTTTCAAAATTTCTGAGATATAGAAAATGCATGATCCAACAGCAGATGTGGAAGGAAAAGAGGAAAATGACCTGTACTTCAACTAGGGCAATTCTTTTCCTTCTCCTACATGGCTCTGCCAATTAAATGGAGATCCATGCTCTTTATATTGAAGGCAAATTTTTATCCGTTTCTCTTTCTCTGAATCAATCTATGTGACTTTCCCTTGCTGGAAAAGAAAAGAAGGTGCTCCAAAATCTACTTCTACAAGCTTTAGTTATTAGGAGCTTTTTCCATATCTTAACTAGTTTCCACAATTGTCAAAAGTCCATTTTCTGAATTTTCCATTATGTAACCTATATTGTATATAATGCTATATATAATATATTATAACCTATATAATATAGGCTACATAATTAATAGAAAATTCAGAAAATGGACTTTAGATTATATATATACATACATATATATAATTTCAGGGTTGTTTCAGGAAGTCACTGTCTACCTTGATTTCAGCTTGCATGGACATGAGGTTTCCGCTCTCTCTTAATAACCCATTGCCATGCAGCTTTCCTGGGGTTAGGAAGTTTCTGGCTCTGAACCACCATGTTCCTTGTTTTTGAGGGGAACAGAGAGCAGCTTTATTATTGACATGAAGGCTGATATTACTCAGCTGCTAACCCATTAGTTATTTTCACTTGGCTAACACAGCCCAAGGAGCTGCATCCAAAGCTCCTTCCCATCTGCTTACTTTGGGTGGGCTCTTCCTCAGTTTCCCTTCATGCTTTAGATGAACGAATCTCCACAGTAAACAGAGATGAACACTCCCATCCACAGAAGAGCATTCTCAATGTTTTCTTCTGCAATCAATTTGTAGAATATATTTACATTCAATATATTTATATGGTCGGGTATGTTTCTCTATGAACAGAAATTTTAAGGACTGCCCCTTTCTCCTTTGTGAGAAAGTAAAAACACAGCCCTGCAACACAACAGTGGTGTGGTAACTCTAAGTGATGTAACAGTTCACAAGTACCCCAATAGTGTACAACTGCCACAATCATTAATGCAACAGTTCTGAAGGGAGGGGCTGCTCGTCGCTCACAATGCCAAAGATACTGTGGGCTCTGAGAAATTTATTTCTTCCTGGCCAGTGTGTGTGTGTGTATATATATATATTCTTAATGAGAATGTCTACAGAGTCACATTTATTCTCCACTTGGCACAGTCCTCACCACTCCTGATTGTACTCTCATCAGTTTCACACGTTTCTATCACCAGCCTGGCTCCTGGAAGCATTTCTGTGTACAACTCTTGCCCATTTCCCTTTCCCAATGATGATAATCATCATTTATCCCACCATTACACTTCTCTTTGAATATTTCTAATTGACCTTTAGCCTCACTGACTCATGACGATGGTAATGCGCTAACGTCTTCTGCAGTGGGTGCTCTGCTAACCCTGGATGAATCAGCCCTGGCCCGTCTTGCGTTTGGACTGTTTGTCCTTCCTGTGTTCATAGCTGTAGTTTATCCTTGTGGATATAAAATCTGTTGATACATGTCCCCTTTTACTGAAGTCTTAAAATATTCAAATCTGTCGTTCCAAGTTACTGACGATAACATCCTGTTTGGTTTCCTTTGCAGGGCCAATATATTTGTCTGTCTTATCAGCCATTAAAATAGGGTTACATGCAGTGAACTCTGATGAACCATGCCTGTGGAGGTAACAGAGGTATAGATATTCCCCCAAATAACTTGCATCAACCTTGGAATATAATAACTCACTTAACCATACACATGCATTTTAAGGATAATGCATGTGGCTACTTCATGCTCAAATTAATTCTCTCTCAGGGCAGCCCTCTTGTCAGCATTCTGGCAGCAGGGAGTAAGGTACGTTTACATAAATTTCACTATGAGTTACCACTGACTGAAATAACTGTCATATAGGCCCCAGCCCAATCCGCCTGCTCCAGGCTGGGTCTGAACTATGACTTGGACAGGTGGGTGGGCTGAAAAAGGAAGGATGCATGAAAGCCTCTTGCTACCAGCCTTCCCTCCCACACCCATGGCAGACATCACTGATGGTTCAATGCCTCGCGAGGGACTTTATCAGCTAGTGATATTTACCTGGGCATGAGTTTTCAGGGAGGGGTAACTGTTATTCATTATTCCTTATTTAAATAATAATGATGTGATTTCTCAGAAGAATTCATATTCCACTAAATTTAAAAGCACTTTAGATGTCAGCTTGACTGCCATTTCCTGCTTGTGCCCCTATGATGAGGCCTGAGAGTAGACACATTCTATTCTCTACACCAGTTCCCCCATTCAGGGGAAAGACCCAGAGGACAACACACTTGCATGAAAACCTTCCCAGTCATGAACATCGAGCAAGCAGTTCTGCATTGATAAAAAGGAACAGAGCTCTGTGGACCTCCTGACACACCACAAAAGAGAGAAGGACCAAGACAAACACACAGAACAACTGTCCAGAGAGGTAGTAATGGAGAGAAAAAAATTTAGAAGGATCTAAATGGGTCCTAATTACAGTGACAAAATAGGAACTGTTCCCATAAAAAGAAGTAATCATCAGAAAAAATGGTCTTAAAACAGGAAATATTAAAGCCAGCATCACATGAATCAATCTAAGAACTGAACAAGAAAGCATCAAGAAAGTCTCCTAAGACATGGAACAAAAGCACAAGAGATGAACAAAATGAAGGACAGTTAAGGCACCCTGTGGACTGATCTAGGAGATTTAACATCCATCTACGATCATCCCCATGGTGTCTGCAGGGGATTGGTTCCAGGACCCCCGCAGACATAAAAAATCCATGAATGCTCAAGTTCTGTATATAAAATGGTGTCATATTTGCATACAATCCATGTACATCTTCTAGTATCCTTTAAATAATCCCTAGATTACTTATAATACCTAATACAATGTAAAAGCTATGTAAATAGTTGTTATACTCTATTGTTTAGGAAATAATGACAAGAAAAAAAGGTCTGTGTGCATTCAGTGCAGACACAACCATCCTTTGTTCATTTATTTTTTATGTATTTTTATTTTTGAGTTTTTTTGCTGGACATGATTAATTAGAGGCACATCTTTTTTACAAAAATATTTTCTATCCACTGTTAGTTGAACCTACAAATGTGGATTCCATGGAAACAAAAGGCCAGCTGTAATAGGAATTCTGGAAAGAATAGGCAGAATAGAGAGATTATAATTAAATAAATAGTAGAAAAATATTTCCAGAGTTGACACACAAGATTTCATAATAAGAGGGCCTATCAGTGATCAAGCAGGACATTAAATATCACTGACACACTGAAGACTCTCAAACCTGTGTCCCTGACGTCTCATTGCCTAGACCATCTGACATATACACTGGATTCATCAGTCTATCTGGCACGTCAATTTAGACAGGTCCTAACAGCACTTTTAATGTTTTTCTCCAAACCTGCTTTCCCCCAGGTCTTGCTGCTTTCATTGAATGACATGCTGTTTCACCTGAGCTCATTGCTCAGGTGAAAACCAAGGAGCCATCCTTGATTTCATTTCCCTTCCTCCTGCATCCAATTAAGATCTCACATCTGATGACATCTCCCCATCTCTATGGCCACATTCTATTCCAAACCACCATCATTGCTTGCCTGGTTGACAGCAATAGCTTCCTAACAGATCTTCCTGTTCCTCCTCTAGACCCTTTATAATCCCATTTTCCATACAAAAGTGAGAGTGATCTTTAAAGTAGAAATCAGATTATATTCCTTCCTAATTTATCCAGAATAAGATCCGAGTTCCTTGCAGGCTCTGCAGGGTCTATCTCCTATTTGGCTCTCGGACCTCATCTCCTACCCCTTTCAAGCTTTGATTAAAAATTATCCAGTCACCCTGGCATGTTTCCGTTTCCAGACATTCAGTCCATTCCTGCCTTGGTCCTTTGGGGTTGTGTTCCCTTTTTCCTAGTGCTCCTTCTCATTATTCAGAGCTCTGCTTCAGTGTCACTTTAGAGAAGCTCCCCATCCCTAATCACCTCATCCAAAGCACCCTCCTCATCCTGCACCAGTTTACAATGACCTGTTCCATTCTCCTGTTGTATTTTCTTGGTATTTATCAATATCTGAAGGTTTCTCTTTTGCTCATTTGTTTATATTTTATTGTCTATTTCCCACATTAGAATGTAACCTCCATAAGAACAGGAATCTTATTGCTTCATTCCCAGCCTCTAGGGTTCCTAGCAATCGATATCTATAATAACTGTTTGTTGAATGAATGAATAAACTTACATGTATCATTACAACATTTTAGAACAGCAAAAAAGCAATAATAAATCCAGAAAGTTCTCGGGAAAATGAAACAGATTGCTTACAAAGGAATAAGATCAGAAACTTACCTGTTTTCTCATAAGCAATATTGGTTCTAGAAAAAAAAAAAGTAGTGATACTTCAAGGTTCCAAGAGTAAATGGTTTTGAGCCTAGAATTAGGTATCCAGCCAAACTTTCAATCAAATATGAGAACAGTAAATAATTTTTGAATGTGGAAAGACTCAGAAAATCTGCCTTCTATAAACACTTTATGAAAGAATGACTCACAAATGTACTCAGAAAAAAAGGGGGAAAAAAAGAAAGAAGAAAAAAAGAAGAAAATAGAATGCAAGAAAGAGCAATATATACTCAAATTAAGTCAGCATGGAAATAACTAAAAGTGAATTCCCGAATTAAACCTGTGCAGCATGCCTAACAAGCAATTTGTCCAAATTTAAACAAGAAATCAGGCGGTTCAGAGAAAAAAAACATCTTCAAAAGAAAATAAGCTGTAGGCTAGGTGTGGTGGCTCACGCCTGAAATCCCAGCACTTTGGGAGGTCGAGGCGGGTGGATTTCTTGAGCTCAGGTGTTCAAGACCAGCCTGGGCAACATGGCATAACCCTGTCTCTACAAAAAGTACAAAAATTAGCTGGGCATGATGGGGGGTGCCTGTAATCCCAGCTACTTCAGAGTCTGAGGCACAAGAATCATGTGAACCCGAGAGGCAGAGGTTGCAGTGAGCTGAGATCACATCACTGCACTCTAGCCTGGGTGACAGAGAGAGACTCTATCTCAAATAATAATAATAATAAGTTGTAACATATTACATGATTAAGAAATAAGAAAAATTTTACTGATAAGGGAAAGGCATGAAATAATAGTAATAATAATATAGTACATTCCCCCACTCCATTCCTACCTCCAATTGTTTTTCTCCTAATTTTTATATTTTTCTTTTTAAGATATAAAATGAGCTTTATTAAGGTATAATTTACATACAATGAAATGTAAAGATATCAAATGTACAATTCAATGGGTTTTGACAGACGTCAAGTACATTGTAACTACAACTAGGTACACTAGTACTATTTGTACTAGTTGTATACTAGTTGAAACCAGGTGTACTACACCAATCATGATTTTGACTTATTACATCTATATTACATGTAAATCACTCCAGGAAGTTCCCTTTGGGGTCAACTCCCACTACAACCCACCCCACTCTAGGAAACCACTCACATGATTTCTACTACTATCTCTTAGTTTTGCCTATTGTAGACCTAATGGAATTATGCAGTATGTTGTCTGTAGTGTCTGGACTTATTTACTCAGCAAGAGGTTTTATAGAGTTACCCATGTTTGTTGCAGGTACCATCTTATTCTTACAGTTGAATATACATCTATTTCCTGAATATAGCGCAATTCGTTTTTCCATTTTTGTATTAATGGTCATTTGGGTAGTTTAAGGTTTTTGAATATTATAAATATGAATAAAGCTACTATAAATATTCTTGTGTGAGTCTTACAGTAGATATAAGTTGGAATTAGAATTGTTAGTTCATAGGTCAGGTGTATGTTATACAATATTTAAAAATGTCCAACTATTTTCCAAAGTGTGTACCATTTTCTTTCCAACAGTGATGTATGAGAATTACATTTTCACCAACATTTAGTATTGCCAGTTGTATTAGTCCATTTTCACACTGCTGATAAAGACATATTGGAGACCCGGCAATTTACAAAGGAAAGAGGTTTAATGGACTCACAGTTCCAAATGGCCGAGGAGGCCTTACAATCATGGTGAAGGCAAGGAGGAACAAGTCATGTCTCACATGGATGGCAGCAGGTAGAGAGCTTGTGCAGGAAAATTCCACCTTATAAAACCATCAGATCTTGTGAGACCTATTTGCTATAATGAGAACAGCATGGGAAAGACCTGCCCCCATGATTCAGCTACCTCCCACCAGGTCCCTCCCACAACATGTGGAAATTCAAGATGAGATTTGAGTGGGGACACAGCCAAACCATATCATCAGTCTTTAAAATTTTATCCATATTAGTGAGTGTGGAGTGACATATGTTGTGGTTTTAATTTCCATTTGCCTAATGACTTACAAAGTTGAACATCTTTTCAAGTGCTTTTTGGCTATTGTTATATTTTATATCAATTGTCCTTTATCTATGATTTTTATCATATTGGTTTGCTTTCTGACTGTTGAGTTGTAGGAGTTCTTTAAATATTCTGGAAACAAGTTCTTTATCAAATACAGTATTGCAAATACTTTCTCCCAGTCTGTGGCTTGAGTTTTGTCTTAATAGTGTCATTTGAAGGACAGAAGTTTATTTTAAAATCAAATTTATGAAGTTTTTGTATTTAATAATGCCAGTTGTTTTCTATTTTTCTATTTGTCCCATGTATTCTTTGCTCCTTTTTTCCCTCTTTTCCTGCTTTCTTTTAAGTACTTTTTAAATTCTATTTTACTTCCTTTGTTGGCTTATTAGCTATAACTCTTTATTTTGTTATTTTAGTAGTTTCTCAGGGCTTATAGTCTACATCATTAACATATAGTAGCCTATTTTAAGTGCAATCATACCATTTCATACATAGCATAAGAACTCTGTAGTAATATACTTCCATTTCTCCCCTCTAGAAATTTGTGCAATTGTTGTCATACTATGTATGCATATAAAGCCCACATTGCATTGTTAGTTTTGAAAGTCACTTATCTTTTAAAGAGATTTAAGCAATAAGAAAAAAATTAAAATGTATTTATTTAATATATGTGTAGTTACCATTTCAGGTACTCTTCTTTTTTTGTGTGAGTAGATCAATACTTCTATCTGGTTTCATTTTCTACTTCCTGAGAACTTAAAAAACTGTTCTTTCAATGTGAGTCTGTTGGTAATGAATTGCTTCAGCTTTTGTGCATACAAAATAATTTTTATTTTTCTACTCTTAAAAGGCACTTTTTGCTGGTATAGAAATCTAGGAAGAATTTCTTATTGGAGTCAGTACATTGAAGCTATTGCTTCACTACCTTCTCACATTGTTTCTGAAGACAAACTGCTACTATCCTTATTTTTGCTCTTCTATATAAAATGGCCTGTTTTCTCTAGCTTCCTATACAATTTTTTTTCTTTATCACTGTGGGTTTTAAACAGTTTAACTATGGTATGTGCCATGGTGTAGTTTTCTTCATGCATCTTATGCCTGGGGTTTGTTGAGCTTCCTGAATCTGTGGGTTTACAATGTACACCAAATACGAAAAATGTTTGGATATTATTTTTTCAACTTTTTTTTTTCTGTTCTGCCCACTCACTCCTGTCCTTCAGATACTCCAATTACATTTACATGAGGCCACTTGAAGCTGTCCCACAGCTCACTGATACTCTGTTCATTAAAAAAAATTTATTTTAAATTTTTGTGGGCACCTAGTAGGTGTATATATTTATGGAGTACATGATATATTTTAGTACAGGTATGCAATGCATAATAATCATATCATGAAAAACAGGGTATCCATCCCCTCAAGCATTTGTCGTTTGTGTTACAAACAATCTAATTATACTCTTTTAGTTATTTTGAAATGTACATTTAAATTACTATTATTGTCCCCTGCTGTGCTATCAAATACTAGATGTTATTCCTTCTGACTAGTTTTGGTACCCATTAACCATCCCCACCTCCCCCGACACCCACTCACTACCCTTCCCAGACTCTGGTAACCATCTTTCTACTCTCTATGTCCATGAGTTCAATTGTTTTGATTTTTTTATATCCCACAAACATGTGATGTTTGTCTTTCTGTGCCTGGCTTATTTCACTTAACATAATGACCTCCAGTTCCATCCATGTTATTGCAGATGACAGAATTTCATTGTTTTTGTGACTGAATAGTATGCCATTGTGTATAAGTACCACATTTTCTTTATCCATATGTCTGTTGATGGACAGTTAGATTGCTTCCAAATCTTGGCTTTTGTGAACAGTGCTGCAATAAACATGGGAGTGCAGAAATTTCTTTGTTACACTTATTTCCTTTCTTTTGGGTATATACTCAGCAGTAGAATTGCTGGATCATATGGTAGTTCAGTTTTCAGTTCTTTGAGGGACCTCCAAACTGTTCTCCATAGTGGTTGTACTAATTTACATTCCCATCAACAGTGTATGAGGGTTCCTTTTTCTCCACATCCTTGTCAGCATTTGTTATTGCCTGATATTGGATAAAGTCCTTTATCCTTACACCTTTAACGGGGGTGAGATGGTATCTAATTGTAGTTTTGATTTGCATTTCTCTGATGATCAGTGATGTTGAGAAGTTTATCATATACTTGTTTGCCATTTGTATGTCTTCTTTTGAGAAACGTCTATTCAAATCTTTTGCCCATTTTAAAATTAGATTATTAGATTTTTTCTACAGACCTGTTTAAGCTCCTTATATATTCTGGTTATTAGTCCCTTGTCAGGTGGATAGTTTGCAAAAATTGTCTCCCATTCTGTGAGTTGTCTCTTCATTTTGTTGATTGTTTGCTGTGCAGAAGCTTTTTACCTTGATGTGATACCATTTGTCCATTTTTGCTTTGGTTGCCTGTGCTTGTGGGGTATTACTCAAGAAATTTTTGCCCAGACCAATATCCTGAAGAGTTTCCCTAATGTTTTCTTGTAGTAGTTTCATAGTTTAAGGTCTTAGATTTAAGTCTTTAATCCATTTTGATTTTATTTTTATATATGGCAAGAGATAGGGATCTAGTTTTTTTCTTCTGCATATGAATATCCAGTTTTTCCAGCACCATTTATTAAAGAGACAATGTTTTCCCCAGTGTATGTTTTTTACCACCTTTGTTGAAAATGAGTTCACTGTAGGTGTGTGGATTTGTTTCTGGGTTCTGTACCCTGTTCTGTTCCTCTATGTGTCTGCTTTTATGCCAGTACCATGCTGTTTTGGTTACTATAACTCCAAAGTATAATTTGAAGACAGTTAATGTGATTCCTCCAGTTTTGTTCTTTTTGCTCAGACTAACTTTGACTATTCTGGGTGGTCTTTTGTGGTTTCATGTAAGTGTTAGGATTTATTTTTTCAATTTCTGTGAAGAATGCCAGTAGTATTTTGACAGGGATTGCATCAAATCTGTAGATTGCTTTGGGTCATACGGAAATTTTAACAATATTGATTCTTCCAATCCATGAATAAGGAATACTTTTCCATTTTTTGGTGTCCTCTTCAATTTCATTTATCAATGTTTTATCCTTTTCATTCTAGAGATCTTTCACTTCTTTGGTTAATTCTTAGATATTTAATTTTATTTGTGGCTATCATAAGTGGGATTACATTTTTCTTTCCTTTTCAGATTATTCACTGCTGACATATAAAAATGCTACTGATTTTTGTATGTTGATTTTATATCCTGTGACTTTACTGAATTTGGTTATCAGTTCTAACAGTTTTTTGGTAGAGTCATTATCTTTTCCAAATATGAGATCATATCATCTGCAAGCAAGGATAATTTGACTTCTTCTTTTCCAATTTGAATGCCCTTTAGTTCTTTCTCTTATCTGATTGCTCTAGCACGGACTTCCCATACCATGTTGAGTAACAGTAGTGAAAGTGAATACCGTTGTCGTGTTCCAGATCTTAGAGAAAAAGCTTTCAATTTTTCCCTATTCAGTATGGCACTATCTCTGAGTGCCATACTGTAATATATGGCTCTGTAATATATGGCTTTTATTATGTTCAGGGATATTTTTTCTATACCCAGTTTTTTGAGGTTTTTTTTTTTTTATCATGATGGAATGTTGAGCTTTATTAAATGCTTTTTCAGTATCAGCTGAAATGATGATTTGGTTTTTGTCCTTCATTCTGTTGATAGGATGTATCACATTGATTAATTTGCATATGTTGAGCCATCACTGTACCTCTGGGATAAATCCCACTTGGTTATGATGAATGATCTTTCTAATGTGTTGCTGAATTTGGTTTGCTAGTATTTTGTTGAGAATTATTGCATCAATATTTATCACAGATATTGGCCTGTAGTTTTCTTTTTTTGAACTCTCTTTGTCTGGTTTTAGGATCAGGTTAATACTGGCCTTAAAGAATGTGTTTTTGAAGTATTCACTCCTCTTCTATTTTTCAGAATAGTTTGAGTAGGATTGGTATTAATTCTTCTTTAAATGTTTGGTAGAATTCAAAAGTGAAGTCATCGTGTCCCAGACTTTTTTTAGTGGGACACTTTTTATTATAGCTTCAATCTTGTTACTTGTTATTGTTCTGTTCAGGTTTTGGATTTCTTCTTGGCTCAATCTTGGTAGGTTGTACATGTCTAGGAATGTATCCATTTCTTCTAGATTTTGCAGTTTATTGGCATATAGTTGTTCATTGTAGCCACTAATGATCCTTTGAGGTTCTGCAGTATCAGTTGCAATGTCTCCTTTTTCATCTTTGATTTTATTTATTTTGGCCTGCTTTCTTTTTTCTTAGTCTGGCTAAAGGTTGTCAGTTTGTTATGTTTTCAAAAACCAGCTTTTTGTTTCATTGATCTTTTGTATTGTTGTCTTCATTTATTTCTGCTCTGACCTTTACTAAAACCTCTTTTTTTTCTTCTAATTCTGGATTTGGTTTGCCCTTGCTTTTCTAGTTCTTTAAGATGGATCATTCGGTCATTTATTTGAAGTTTTTCCTCCTTTTTGATGTAGGCATACAGCTATAACTTTCCCTTTTAGTATTACTTTTACTGTATCCCATAGGTTTCGGTATGTTGTGTTTCCATTATCATTTATTTTAAGAAATTTTCAATTTCCTTCTTAATTTCTTCATTGACCCACTGGTCATTCAGGAGCATGTTGTTTAATTTCCGTGTGTTCGTGTAGATTCCAAGTTTCCTCTTGCTGTTGATTTGTAGTTTTAGTCCATTGTAGTCAGAGAAGAATGCTTGATATTATTTAAATGTTTTTGAATATTTTAAATTTGTTTTGTGACCCAACATATGGTCTATCCTTGAGAATGATCCGTGGTCTGGGGAGAAAAATGTGTGTTTTGCAGCTATTTGATGAAATGTTCTGTAAATATCTATTAGGTCCATTTGTTCTATTGTGTAGAATAAGTCTGACGTTTCTTTGTGGATTTTTTTGTCTGGGAGATCTGGCCAATGCTGAAAGTGGGGTGTTGAAGTCTCCAGCTATCATATTGGGGTCTATCTCTGTCTTTAGCTCTAATAATATTTGCTTTATACAGCTTGCTGCTTCAGTGTTGGGTGTGTATATATTTACAATCTTCATGTCCTTTTGTTGAATTGACCCTTTTATCATTGTATAATGACCTTCTTTGTCTCTTCTTACAGTTTTTGTCATGAAATCTACTTTTTAAGTATAGCTTCTCCTGCCCTTTTTTTTTTTTTTGGTTTTCATTGGCATAAAATATCATTTTCCATCTCTTTATTTTCAGTCTGTGTGTATTTTTATAGGTGAAACATGTTTCTTGTAGGCAACAGATCATTGTGTCTTATTTTTTCATCTATTCAGCCACTCTACGTCTTTGATTGGAAAGTTTAGTCCATTTTGCATTAAATGTTATTACTGATAAGTAGCAATTTATGCCTGCCATTTTATTATTTGTTTTCTGGTCTTCTCTTCCTTCTTTCCTTCCTTCTTGTCTTCCTTTTAGTGATGGTCATTCATTTTTTGGTTTATGTTTTATGTCTATGCTTTATTCTGGATACTTTGTGTTATTGCTGCGTCTTCAGGTTTAATCTTTTCTTTTGCAAAATCTACTCTGTCATTAATCTCATCCATTGTATTTTTTATCTCACATGTTGAAGCTTTTATCCCTAGATGTTTGATTTGGGCCTTTTAAGAAATATTATCCATATCACTACTTAACTTTTTGAACATAAGAAATGCAGCTACAATAAGGGTTTAACACTCCTGTCTACTAATTCTGACATCTATGCCAGTTTTGGGTTGGTTTTAATTTTCTCCTCATTATAGGTCATATTTTTCTGCTTCTTTGCATGCTTGGTAATTCTGTTTTGGAGACATTTGTGAATTTTCCCATTTTGGGTCCCAATCAGGCAAGCAGTTCAGTTACTGAAAAACAGTTTGATCTTTTCAGGTCTTGCTTTAAAATGTTTTAGGTAGGACCAGGGCAGTGTATATTTTGGGGCCAATTATTACCTACTTGAGACAAAACCCTTCTGAATTACGAGGATCTCTGATCGACACTATCCTGGCCCTATGTACCGTGTACTGTTCTCTCTAATCCATACATTCTCAAAGATGGCAATATTGCTCCCAAAGGGACAAAATTTAGTTTTTAGGGAAAAAATTCAACTGTGTATGCATAAAGCAAAGGTATACATATCTGTATCTCATATATATATATCATATACATAATGGATCACATATACATTAATATCTGTGGCATAAAAATTTCGTGGGGGAGAATGATTATGAAAATGTCTAAAATGACTTCCATGAGGGTTGATAATTATTAAAAGGTTGGTTGTTGCTCCCGTTATTGTGAGTGGTTCTGTGCTTTGCCTCAGGTAGTGTTCTCACAGGTGTGGTGACCAGTACTCTGCTGGATGCCAGAGGGGCACTCTGCAGATGCCTGCTCTTTCTTTGTGTGGCTCTCTCCTCTCGGGTGCTCTGTCCTGAAAACTCTAGCCACCTAGGTCTCCCAGGTATCTCACCTCCATTGCTTCAATTCAGGGGGTCTTCTAGGCTCTGCCTGGCTTTCTCCTTCTTGCACCATGGCCTGGAAACTCAAAGTTATAAGCTGGGGCAATCACAGAGCTCATCCCATTTATTTCCCTTTTCTAAGTCATTACTGTCTTTCTATGCTAAGGGTCCGGGGTTATGAAAACTATTGTTTCATATATATATTTTCTGCTTTGGGTTGTTCTATGTGGAAAATCTGTTCTCTACCTTGGCTGAAGGTGGAAGTTAGCATATTCACTTTTGAATGGCACAAGTTTGGTGGCATAGGATCACAAATGTCTCCTTTTTTGCAGGTTTGGCCACACTATTTGTGTAACAAGTTAATTCTTATGCAATCATAATATTATAAAGGCTGGTTATTACTTTCCAATTTTAGAACCAATCTTAGAGAAGCATGGAGAGTTTATAGTCACAGAAAAGAATATCAATGGTATCTAGAGACTGCCAATGTGGCAAGTAGAGTAGCGGGTGGTTGGGAGTTAAAAGTGTGGAAGTTTTGCAGGGAAACAATAGAAAACATGAATTTTCTTATTTAACATGGTGGTGAATGACAGTACGAAAGTCAACAATTGATGCATCAATAAGCAATTTTAATTATATTATTAAAAGTTATTAAGGTAATCCAGTAGAACTAAAATGAAAATGTTCTTAATAGGGATTGGGAATGGAAGGAGAACAAAGAGAAGAGGTAGTGAAATGAGCCACATTTTTCATCTCCATGTGATGTCAGTATGTCTTTCTAAAGTTGATAAAGCAGAAAGCAGAGGTATAAACGTATTATCAATCACTGCACTGTCCATTATGGTAGCCACTAGCCAAATGGGGCTACTGACTTATTGAAATATGGCAAGTGCAGCTGAGAAACTACATATTTTATTGTATTACATTTTTATTAATTAAAATTTAAATTTATAGCAACATGTAGCTCATGCCTATCATATTAGACAGCACAGATTTAGATATTTCTATCATCATAGAAAGTTCTATTGCACAGCACTGGTCCAGAGTTTGGGAGACAATTAGAAGAATCAAAATCAGAAATGATTACACATGATAAGTTCTTAGCACTAAGGCTTGGGGAGATGAGGGGAGGACTTTACTCTTCATATTATACCTCCTTCATGCTTTGAATATGTATTACCTATCTTATATTTTGTTACATGTTCAGAATGCTCACCTTGACCTGTCATCTCAATGGCTGCAATGGTCCATTTCCAAAGGATTTTTTACAATGGTTTTTGGTTTAGAGTCTTATGTGAGACTTTAAAAATAATTTTAGAGGGGAGACACTTGTTTTTATACATTTGAATAGTAACATCTAAACATAAGTTGTTAAACTGTTGATCCCTACTTTCTACCTAACATCTGTGGCTTTGAATAAATACATAACTATTCTAGTTGATAAAACTGAATTGCTCATTGCCTTTACTTAAATACTCAATACTTTGATTTCTCTGATCCTTAAAAAGAGCTAAGCGTTTCCTTGACAGTAGAAGTCAGAACTTCTCAGGGAGAGGAGGAGGGCATTTTTTGGGGCATCTGAACATCACCGTGTAAGGAGGCGTTGGCCATGCTGTTTCCTGTGGGGCGTGGGAGAAGGGCAGTGTGAGGGAGCACATGCACTTTTTAAATTTACATTTGTCAGCATTTGACTTTTTTTGGTTAACAATGAGCATGTACTTCTTTTGTAATTAAGTAAAATGAATGCAAAGTGGGTTACATATAATACAACTAAATGGTTGGCACTAATCTTTTAGGAAAACAAGAACAAACTCCCTAACAAGGACTGCCAAACCCTCCTTGAGAGGCCCCCGTGCCCTTGCCACTCACTCCACACCCTTTCCTTTTCCTTCTCTGCACCCCAGTCTCACTGTCCTTTCAGGTCCTCAAGCAAGGCTGCGCTCCCTCCTGCCACTGGCCTTTGCAGAATGCTGGGCTCTTGGTCTAAATTGCCTGAATTGCTTTCCACTCTTCTATCCCCAGCTGCTGACCCTTTTCTTTGGGGTGGGGCAAGTAGAGAGAGCGTCTTTGCTTTCAGGTCTCAGCTCAAATACCGCTTTCTCAGGGAAGCTTCCACAGTAGACTGTATTTTCCAAAAATAGTCTTAACATCTCCTATCCCATATCATCTTCCACAATGTGACCTTGCCACCCCCTGGTTGAGTTCTCCACCTCCTTGGACCTGGGCAGGACCTAGTGACTTGCCTAAACAATAGGATGTAGCCTCAGGGACATGCTGAGGCTTCTGAAGATAGGCCTCCAGGAGCCTCAGGAAGAAGAGCAGCGTCCATGTTGGTCTTTGGAATGCTTGCCCTTGGGACAATCCCTCTCGGAACGCAATGTCCAAGATGCAGTGAGGAGTCCAAGCCACATGGAGAGACCTGTGCAGATGCCCTGGTTCACAGCCCCAGCCGAGCTCCCTGCGGTGGCTGTGCCAGCTAGTGAGCCAGCCGGCAGTTCAGCCCAGTCACATAGCCAAAGCCCCTGCTAACATCTGCCAGTGCCTACACAAGAGACCCCAAGTAAGAAAACTGAGATGAGCCCGGTCAACTCACAAAGCCCCAGACATGAGAACAAATGACTGTTTCAGGTTTTAGGGGTTGTGTTACAGAGCAGTAAATACTCCCTCCATCTTCTCAAGAGTGGTGAGGCCCCGTTAAACACCCTCATGTTCCCACCTATCAATAACGAATGGCAACATTACAACAAGTCCACTGCGAACTGGGAGCTGGTCTAAGTGCTTTACAAACAACTCATAAGACCCCTGTATGGGAAAGCAGCACTAAACAAAATACTTCCACAATTACAGAGGTAAGG
Organism: Theropithecus gelada; assembly: GCF_003255815.1. Lineage (NCBI taxonomy): Eukaryota > Metazoa > Chordata > Mammalia > Primates > Cercopithecidae > Theropithecus > Theropithecus gelada. The sequence goes on along the minus strand of NC_037669.1, from coordinate 163,685,301 downwards.
TAGGTTAAGCACACCTCCCCTCAGCACTCAGCTAGGAAGTGATGGGATGGAACCCAGGTAGCCTCTCAGTGAGGCCTCTTCATAGCACTTTCCATAGTTTTAATTGCACCTATATCTTTGGAATTATTTGGATAAATGTCTCTCTCTTCCCAGTTACACTGTGAGTTCCATGGGGGCTGGGACCATGCCTGTTTTTGTCCAGAGTGAATCCCTGGTGTCTAAAATATGCTAAATAAAATCAGAGTCTCAGTGGCTTCTAGAGAGTCCATGTATCACATTAAAGAAGAATAAGGCTGGGCGCGGTGGCTCACGCCTGTAATCCCAGCACTTTGGGAGGCCGAGGTGGGTGGATCACTTGAGTTCAGGAGTTCAAGATCAGCCTGGCCAACATGGTGAAACCCTGTCTCTACTAAAAATACAAAAATCAGCAGGGTGTAGTGGTGCATGCCTGTAGTCCCGGCTACTCGGGAGGCTGAGGCAGGAGAATCACTCAAACCTGAGAGGCAAGAGTTGTAGTGAGCCGAGACTGCACCACTGCACTCTAGCCTATGCAACAGAGCAAGACTCTGTTTCAAAAAAAAAAAAAGAAGAAGAAGAAAATGCCAACTGCCTCATTTTACAAGATAGTACCCAACTTGTAGTTTAGAGGTGATACATATATATCTAGAATTCAAAAGAATGGTTGGGAATATAGGTTTTGGAGCAAGCAAAGCTGAGTTTAAATCCTGACTTGAGCACTCTATGGCCTTAGTTAACTAACCTGTCTAAAGTCTTCATTTCTTCATCTGTAACATCAGACAAATACTTTGCCAGTTGTTGAGAAGATGAAATGATATGTGCAAAGTGTCTTGGACACAGTCCTTGGCACACAGCTCCAACAAAGAGTCCCACTGTCAAATATTAGAAATAGAAAATTCTTACAACTGACAGCAAATGTTAGGTCTGTTCGTAGCAAATATTGGCCGAGACAAGAGCAGCCACTGAACCTGTGGACAGATACATCCAGCTTGGGCGTTCTTCCTCATTGGATGGGTAAATCAGAACTAAGCTGTAACCGCACTAAATTTGCATTTATAACTTTTTAAAACGCTTGATTGAAGATTCAACAAATTCAAAGTACCTCAACATACTAAATGAGGCCACATGGCAAAGACTGCATGTGGAAACATTTGCAAGCTGGATGACTTTCCCCATTCAGTGCTTCATAGCCCAACTCCATGTAGGTGAGGAAAAGCAGCCTCCTTAGGGGCTGCCCACCACCAGGCCTAAGAACTCTGCTCCTTGCCCTGGTTCCTGGGTCACACCCACCCGGAGATGGTAAGCATTTGTGTTCAGATGGCTTCTTTCCCATTGTTTAGAAGCCATGCCTGCTAAGGGCAGAAAATAGACCAATGTCTACAAGACTTTAAGTAGCTGAAAGGATACATTGAATATGTATGTGCAAAGAGGAAGCAGAATGTACTTAGTGTGTTCCTAGAGGCCTCAGGATTTACCCTGTGGGACTGACATCAACACAACTGCTGGAAACGTGACACTGGGCTTGCCAGTGTGACGTTTCATTTCCTACTGAATTGACCAGGTGTTTTCCATGATTTCTGTGCATTTTTGTCCAACTCTGAATTTTCCTGTGCCCTCAGCAGAGATTTACCAGTTGTTTTCATGCTACCTCTGACTGTATATATTCCTCCTAATTGGGAATAATGCAGTGTGTGTGTGTGTGTGTGTGTGTGTGTGTGTGTGTGTCTATAATGTGCCCTATGTAAGCATTAGTCAAATTCACAAGGAATTACTGGTATTTACAATGAGTAACTTAAATGGGTGCCCCCACGCCCATTTAAGGAATGCAGATAACGGGAGGAAGCAAACATGTTACCCCTGCTGTCACCACAACTTATGCAACCCAGGAGCAGGGATCTCACTTTTATTTGACCTGTGGGGTTATAACAAGGCCTCCTCAGGTTCAATCCAGAGTGGACCAGTCCTTTGTAAGAAAAAGCTGTTTATAGAGGTCCAGAAATCACAACCTTGGCCCTTGCCAGTTTAATGAATGTTTTCTGTTTCCATATGAATGGGAAAAAAAGAACAGAATAGCTCAACTGGCCGTGAATTTGTGCTCTGCTGATAGGAGTCATCCTCAGGAAGGATGGTGCAGTTACTAGATAAACAGGAGAAACGCTGCAGCTCTGGGAACAACTCCCCGCAGGCATGCCTGCTATTCCCATCACCTGGCTCATTTCTCTGATGAAATGGGTCAAAAGAAGGTTGACATTTTATCATGGAAAGGTGGAGCAAACCCTGGGCTGGGTTCAGCACCAACACTACCCCTAACAGACTTTTTGACATCAGGCAATGCATTTTATTTTTATCTGCAACTTTGGCATCTGAAAAAGAAAGTGTAAGACTGAATGTTCTCTCATACTCCTTCAATTTTAAAATTGATTCTAAGCCTGTATAAACTACAATAAATTACATGTGTTTTGCTGTCAAAGTTATTCAAGTCACATATTAGATAATGCCTGTCATTACTAGACATGTAAATTTTTTTTCAATTTCATTATTCTTTAAAAGACATTTTTCATGACTTCTGGATTTTTCACTTTAAATTGAATATTGCTATTTACTTACCAGCTAAGTTTAAGTATTTTTAACAATAATCTAGGTTACACATTATTTCATTTCTCATTCTATAAGTTTACTTTTAATTCTCTGCTATTTCCTATTCATTTTTACCCCTTGTAGAGTTCGTTTCTGGGCTAAGAGCCTAAGCTACTGGCTGGTGGTTAGCTGGGTGCGCAGGGAACAGCACCACTATCCAAGTAACAGGCTTATTTTCTAACAAATTATATCCAGAGAAGGGCAGTGGAGATGGACACCTTAACTTAAGCACATTATTAGAATGCAAATGACAAGACAACTGAGCAAAGCATTGTTTAAGAGGATGCTGAGGAGCCTGGGCAGAAACAAATGAGCAACATCAGCTCCTGAGCATCTCTTGAACTGTGAGGAAATCACTAATAAGATACTCAGCTGAAGATTACATACACTTATCTGGCTCACATACCTGAGTCGCTGAATAGAAAAGAAGGGACTGTTGAAGATTTAGAGTAAATATTGACCCTTCCAAAATTTGAAAGCAGTTTTGGTTTGGGAGAAGCAGTAATTAGGCAGCCGTGTTCAGTATCTTGAAAGCATGAAGTTTCACTGATTTGGAAAATAAAAGCTTGGATTAAAAACTCAGCTGGCTCAAAATTATCTTTCAAAAGTGAAGGAAAAACAGATATTTTCTTAGACAAACATAAATTGAAGGAATCTGCTGCCAGTAGAACTGGAGGAAAGCTACACCTGCTCCTGCCCTGTAACTGCTTTTGACTTCCTATTTGCCAGATTCTGAGGCGCACATCACTACAGACCTGATTCAGAAGCATCAAGAGGGCAGCTGTGGGTATCTCAGTTCACTTTACAGTCAGCTGCTGTTGCTTAAAGCTGTTGAAACCTTACCAAAAGCAAAATAAGGTCAGCCCAGACAAGCAACTTATTTTTGACAAAGCTGTTCAACAAGTAAGTGGCCACACTTAAGAGTAGAATATTTTGAACCAGAAATCTTAAAAGTTAAGGCTTCATTAAACACATGTACTGCTATTGGAGAAATATCATAAAACATCTTTTTAATGTGAACACTACTTCATACAATGAAAAACTATTTACAATGTATTGTTTCCAGATTTGTTGCTTTTACATCATCTCTACCCATGTGCTGATTCGGCATGTGTCTTCAGCCAGGGAGCTTCAGTCCAATTGCACATTCTCCTCGATGGCTCTCCAAGGACCCCGGGGATTCAGGGAACCTGTCCACTTACATTCTCCTTAGTAATTATGGCTCAGCAAGCATGCCACCAAAATCATCTAGAACCCAGATACTCTGGCAACCCCACATAAGTAAAAATGCGTAGATCAGGTTTTTTCTCCAATAAATAATAATTTGACAATCCAATCCATTTCCATCTTAAGAAATTGTTTTCACTTAGGAAAATGTTTCTCAATGGAGCTAGAGTGAATAATCTGTTCTTCATACTGGAACTGAGTTAGAATGTCTTTGTATACAAATATAGCATATTTTGGCCAGCAATATAATTGCTTGCTGTAGAGTTTATTTGCCTTCACACGCAGGATTGCTACATACATTCACAGTTTTAATAGACTGTAATTAGCTATTCCAGTTGTGCTTTAAAATCCCGAATATTATTCTCATTAGCGAGTGCAAAGCAAATGTCCCATCTGACTACAATTGGTCCTAGAGTTATAAACTCCATAATGATTTATTGTAAGTTTCCTCATTCTCCAGTTTCATCATTCGCTTTTTCAGGTATGACTTCCAAGCTCCGGCGTGGCTTCTGGACATCAGCATTTTCGGTGCCCGGTTTATTCAGTCCACATGAAACAGCAGCAAAATGGATTTGTTTCAGGTTCTCCAAAGTCTCATTCTTAGCATATTTCAAAAGATCTGCTTGTCCCTATAACAAAACATGCAATTAAACAGTATTAGATATGACATAACTTAGTGTTAGACTTCAACAATACATACCTTTCACTGAAATATAAGTATTTTGATTCCACAAGAGGGCATAATTATTTCTTATTGGCACTGCATCTGAATAGGTCAATTTTAATAAAAAGTGAGTTTGTTTTCCCAGTTTCAATACCATACTCCAAGAGTATGCTGCTTTTCTGGCCCTTTCTATTTATAGATCTGCATGGGGTTCTGTGTGCATGGACTATTCCTGTCTGTCCTGGTTAGAATTACATCTTTCATTCGTTGTTTGGCCAGTCTTGTCTTTTCCCTTTTAAGGTTTGAACAAAAAAAAAAACTTTTTATTTTGAAATGTTTGAATTCACAGAAGGATACAAGTGTAGTACAGAGAGGTCTTGTGTACCCTTCCCCAAATTTCCCGCAGTGGTTATGTCTTACATAACTATAGCACAATGTCAAAACCAAGATGCTGACAGGGGTACAACGTGTGCCTACGCTTCTGTGTGACTTCATCACGTGTGGGTTCACGTAACCACCATGGCAACCAAGGCACAGTACTGCGCCACCACCACTGGGAAGTCACACCCACTCCCTCCTCTCCACCATCCCTAAACCCTGGCAACCACTGATCTGTTCTCCATCTCTGAAGAACCACTAATCTGTTCTCCATCTCTGAAGCCCACACAGCCTTTGGTAAGTGCTGACAGCCGTGGGCACACAGCAGGTCCTCACTGAGCAGTTGCTGAAAGAAAGAGTGAAGCAAAGGATTCTTTACTCAGGATATATTTATCAGCCAAATTTTAATTTCTTTGCTGAGGTCTGACCATCAACTTGATCTGTATGCAGTATAACACGATATAGGTCAGAAAACAGTGGGTGAATTGAAGCACAGTCACTTGGAGTCTGGAACTGGTGCTGACAATGGGCCAACGCAGTTTGTCACCCTCTTTGTTCTTGACATTTTGGATCAGAGAATTCCTTGGAGGTGGGGAGCTGTCTTGTGTATTTTCAGATATTGAGCAGCACCCTTAGCACACCCTAATGTTTGCAGACATTGATAACTGTCTCTTGAGTGGGAGGGTGAGATACCCCCAGTTGAGAAACACTGGGCTAATGCATCAGCCAACAATTCCAAAATTATTGAGCAGAAGAGATGATGTGGTGCTCTATTGTTGTAAATTCCAACACTCCTACTTTGCTTTTTTGTTCATTTTTCCTTCCAAGTTTAACCTGCCTTCCACTAACAGTTTTTTCTACTGACACTATTACCTTTTCTTCTTTCTTATTCTCCTTGGTTGCTATTTTTTTCCATCCCCTTGGGTTCTCAATTTATTCTATTATTTTATGATTCCTCTGTAGTTTGACTCTTCTTTGTCCTACTTACACCTCCTCCTCATTTCCCTCTTTCTGAACTGCCTCCCAGTGTGCGTTCCCTTTAAGGCATTCCTGTCCAGCAAGAGCTTGGGGCCAGCTACAGACAGCAATGGGTAGGGACTTACCTTGGCTGGCAAATGGACTATAGTCAAATGTCAACCACTGGTGAGATCAAATTGCAAGGCAATTTTAAACCATCATGAGGCCCAAATCCACAGAAGTTTGCTGCTTACCACTTATCATGCATGGTTTTCCTGCTTTAGAGTCCTTTAATTAGTAACTATAAATAGATGTTCCCTTGCTTAGATTAACTAAAGGAGCTTCATTTTTATTCATTCTTACTAGTCACTGAACTCACATGTTGAAAATTTACTAGTTATGAGGTTCCTGTATATATAGCATATTGTGTCAGGAGTATAATTTCATGTTAAATAGTGTATTTCCCTTCACAAGCAGAATTGCTACATACATTCACAGCCTTAATAGACTGTAACTAGTCTTTGATTTGTGTTTTAAAACTCCAAATATTATTATTTTTAAAATTAATAAACTTTAATTTTTAGGACAGTTTTAGGTTCACAGCAAAACAGAGCAGAAACTACAGAGTTCCCTTACGCTCCCTCCCTATGCAAACCTTCTCCAATAGCCACAACCCGCACCACGGTGGTATACTTGTTACAATCAACGAACCTATGTTGCCACATCCCCTCAAGTCTATTGCTTAAATGAGGGTTCACCCTTGGTTTTGTATATTCCATGGGTTTTGAAAAATGTATAACAACATCTATCTACCTTTATAGGATCATGCAGAATAGTTCCATCACCCTAAAATTCCTCTGTGCTTTGCTAGTCATCCTTCCCCACTCCCAACCCCTGGCAACCACTGATCTTTTTATTGTCTCCACAGTTCTGCCTTTTTGACAATGTCATATAGTTGGAATCACAGTGTGTAGCCTTTTTGGATTGGCTTCTTTCGCTCAGTAATATGTATTTAAATTTCCTCTATGTCGTCTCATGGCTTGATAGCTCATATCTTTTTAGTGCTGAATAATATTCCATTGTCTGGATGCACTGCAGTTTATTTATCCATTCATTTACTGCAGGACATCTTTGCTGCTTCCAAATTTTGGCAATTAAAAATAACTCTGCTATAAGCATCTGTATGCAGATTTTTGTGTGGACATAAGTTTTCAATTCGTTTAGGTACATTCCAAGGGGTATGATCACTGGATCATATGATAAGAGTATGTTTAGTTCTGTAAGAACTACAGACAGTTTGACAGTTTCTGACAAATTGTCTGCACCTTTTAGCATTCCCACCAGCATAAATGAAAATTCCTGTTGTTTCACATCCTCACCAGCATTTGGTGATGTTAGTTTTGTATTTTGGCTACTGTAATAGATGTGTATTAGTATCTCATTGTTATTTTAACATACAATTCCCTAGTGACATGTGGTGCTAATATATTTTCCATTTGTATATCCTCTTTGGTGAGGTGACTGTTCAGACTTTTGCCCAGGTTTTAATCAGGTTGTTTCCTTACTGTTGAGTTTTAAGAGTTCGTTGCATATTTTGGAAAACAGTACTTTATCAGGTGTGTCCTTTGCAAATATTTTCTCCCAGACTGTGGCTTCTCTTCTCATTCTCTTGACATTGTCTTTTACAGAGCAGAAGTTTTAAATTTTAAGGAAGTCCAACTTACCCATTGTTTCTTTAATGGATTGTCTATGGTGGTGTATCTGAAAAATCACTGCCATATCCAAGGTCACCTAGATTTTATCCTGTGTTATCTTCTAGGAATTCTATAGTTTTGTGTTTTATATTTATGTCTATGATCTATTTTGAGTTAATTCTTGTGAAGGGTGTAAGATTTGTGCCTAGACTGAATTTTTCATGTGGATGTCCAGTTTTTCCGGAATGATTTGTTGAAAAGATGAAGTCTCTATTCCACTGTATTGCCTTTGCCCCTTTGCCAAAGATCGATTAACTATTTTATGTGGGTCTATTTCTGGGCTCTTCTATCCTGTTCTGCTGATCTATTTGTCTATTCTTTTCACACTGTTTTATTTCCTGTAGCTCTGCAGTAAGTCTTAAAGACAGATAAAGTCAGTCCTCTGACTTTATTCTCTCCTTTAATATTGTGTTGACTATTCTGGGTCTTTTGCTTCTCTCTTTAAACTTTAGAATCAGTTTGTCAATATCCACAAAATAACTTGGTTGATTTATTTAATTTTATGCTTGCTGGAATTTTGATTGAGATTATGTTGAATCTATATATCAAGTTGGGAAGAACTGATACCTTGAGAATATTAAGTCTTCCTATCCATGAATATGGAATATCTCTCCATTAACTTAATTCTTTGATATCTTTCACAAGTGTTTTATAGTTTTCCTCATATAAGTCATATATATGTTGTTAGATTAATACCTAAGTATTTTATTTCTGGGGGTTCTAATGTAAATGGTCATGTGTTTTAATTTTGAATTCCACCTGTTCTTTGCTGGTATATAAGAAATAAATTGGCTGGGTGTGGTGGCTCATGCCTGTAATCCCAGCACTTTGGGAGGCTAAGACATGAGCCTCAGGAGTTCAAGACTAGCCTGGGCGACATGGCAAAACCCCATCTCTACAAAAAAGTACAAAAATTAGCCGGGTATGTTGGTGTGCACCTGAAGTACCAGCTACTTGTGAGGCTGAGGTGTGAGGATCACCTGAGCCCAGGGAGGTCAAAGCTGTAGTGAGCCATGATCATGCCAGTATACTCCAGCCTGGGTGACAGAGTGAGACCCTGTCTCAAAATTTTTTTTCTTAAAAAAAGAAACCAATTGATTTTTGTATATTAACCTTGTATCCTGCAACCCTGCCATAATTGCTTATTATATTGTTCCAGGAGATTTTTTTTGTCAATTCTTTTGGATTTTCTACATAGATGATTATATCATCTGTGAACAAAGACAGTTTTATTTCTTCCTTCTCAAGATATATACCTTTTATTTTCTTTTCTTGTCTTACTGCATTAGTTAGGACTGGACTTCCAGGTCAATGTTGAAAGCACTGGTGTCAGAGAACATCCTTGCTTTGTCCCTAATCTTATCAGGATTGCTTTGAGTTTCTTACCTTTAAATACGATGTAAGCAGTATGATTTTTGTAGATGTTCCTTATCAAGTTGAGTAAGGTCCTCTCTATTCCTAGTTCACTGAGAATTTTTATCATGAATGGGTGTTGAATTTTGTTAAATGTTTTTTCTGCATCTACTGATATAACCATGAGCTTTTTCTTCTTTAGCCTGTTGATATGATGAATGACATTAGTTGATTTTTCAAAAGTTAAATCAGCCTTGTATACCCAGTATAAATCCCTTTTGATCATGGTGAATAATTCTTTTTATTCATTTTTGGATTTTAATTGTTAATAGTGTGTTAAGGATTTTTGCATCTCTGTTGATGAGAGATACTGGTCTTTGTTTTCTTTTCTTGTAATGTCTTTGGTTTGGTATTAGGATAAAACTGGCCTGGTAGAATGAGTTAGGAAGTATTCACTCTGCTTCTATTTTCTGGAAGAGACTGTAGAGTATTGGTATCATTTCTTCTTTAAATGTTTAGTAGAAACCAGTAAACCTATCCGGGTTGGTGCTTTCTGTTTTGGAGGCTTATTAATTATTGATTCGATTTCCTTAATAGATATAGAATTATTCAGATTGCCTATTTCTTCTTATGTGAGTTTTGGCAGATTTTACCTTTCAAGGAATTGGCCTATGTCATCTAGGTTTTCAAGTTTGTGGGTATAGAATTGTTCATCATATTCCTTCATTATCCTTTTAGTGTCCATAAAATCTGTTGTGATATCCTTTATTTCATTTCTGACATTAGTAATTTGTATCATCTTTTTTCTTAGTTAGCTTGACTAAAGACTTACTGATTTTAATAAGGTTTTCAAAGGAGTGGCTTTTGGTTTTATTGATTTTTCTCTATGCATTTTCTGTTTTTAATTTCATTGATGTATGCTCTTATTATTTTTATTAATAACAATTAGTACCTACCAAAATGCCTATCTAGGCATCATTCTTTGGACATCACATGTCCAGTTGAGTTTCTGATATCCTGCTACTACTCCTACTACCAGCTACTCTTCAGTCAAAGCAACCCCATTCTTGACCTGGACCAAGAACCCTGGTGTCATTATTTACTCTTCCCTTTTTCTTCCATATATCATCCCACCTGTCAGTAGGTCTTATTGTCATAATCTTCAAAACATATATATAAAGTTTCTCACCAGTTCTTACCATCTTCACTGCCACCATTGTGGTTTAAGCCACCATAATCTTTCTTGGAGTTTATTCTGACTGGTCTTCCCTCTCCATTTTCAACATGACAGCCAGAGAGCTCAAATTAAAACACAGGACATCCCTTCCTCTCTGTTTAAAACTCTTCAGCAGCTCCCCAAATAACTCAGAGTGAGAGTCAAAGTCCTTGCCCACAGCCTCATCTGACTTCCTTCACCCACCCACCCACCCTGTATTGTTCACCCAGCCTCTGATATAGTACGCTCCTAAATGTTCCTCAAACGCGTCAGGTCCTCTTTAGTCCAGCCTCAATGTCTTTGCACTCATTGTTCCCTCTGCAGGGAATGCCCTTGCCACAGAAATGCACCTGGCTAGCTCCCTCCCCTCCCCTTGATGCCATCTTGACTCTGATGCCCTCTTCACAGCAGCGCCCTCTCTGACAGCCCCATCTTGTCTAATTAGAACTCTCACTTCCTGTCCATAATTCTCCTTACTGCTTCCCTGCCTTGCTTTTTGCATAATACTTATTGCCTTACTCTACTGCTTGGTTTATTGTCTGTCTCTTCCACTAAATGTAAACTTCACGAGGACAGGAATTTTTGTCTTCTGATCAATGCTGAATCCTCAGAGCCTAGAACAGTGCCAGGTACAGAGTAAGGGCTCCATAACCTTCTGTTGAATGCAATTAAAGTAATGTAATTAAAGTAAAATGTGAAAGTCTCCCCTTTAATCTCACAGCTGCCCCCTAAACAACGAGTTTTGTCTTTTTCTTGGCATTATATGTATATTACAAATAGTTATCTTATTTTACTTTTAATGTAAATACAATCAAGCAATCTATATTGTTCTTTGGTTTCCCTTTTTCTTCATGGAAAGTTATGTCTTAGTGATCTTTCCATGTCAGCATATATAGATCTACCACATGATGACAGGGTATTTAAAAACAAAAATCCCCAGATGGCATACGGTAATTAATGTGGTAATAGCAGAATTCTTTATCTGGTTGAATCTTACATTTCTCAGCTTCAGAGAAGTCATCATGGTATCTTGAACACAACAGGCCTTTGGACATTACCAAGCCAAGACACAAAGGACTCCCAAAGGCAATAAATCTGGGCTTGAGAAGCTGCTGAACTTTGTCCACATCACTTTTAGTTTGTTCTATGTGTCTAAAAATACATGTTTAAGATGTCTTGGAGGTAAGGCACGTAGCATGAGTGAAGAACAATTCTGGCCAGGCATGGTGGCTCATGCCTGTAATCCCAGCACTTTGGGAGGCCAAGGCAGGCAGATCACCTCAGGTCAGGAGTACATGGTGAAACCTTGTCTCTACTACAAATACAAAAAAATTGGCTGGGCATGGTAGTGGGCACCTGTAAACCCAGCTACTTGGGAGGCTGAGGCATAAGAATTGCTTGAACCCAGGAGGCGGAAGTTGCAGTGAGCCAAGACTGTGCCATTACACTCCAGCCTGGGCAACAAGAACAAAACTCTGTCTCAAAAGAAAAAAAAAAATCTGAAAGAGGTGGGGGTGTTTGTTGTAGTAGTGTTCATATTTCATAGATTCAAAAGACTTGAAAAGAGCAAAGGTTACTTAAAACACTGCCACCCACTGACACAGGGTGTCTGGTTTTGAAGACTCCTTCCACAAAGCTGGCTTTGCAATGTTTTCAGCTGAACAACTCAAATGTCATTTGATTTCACACATTCTGGTTTGAATTTTTTTAACTTATTCTATTTAGTTTTCATCTTGAAAGAGTTTTTAACAACCTTAGGTCAAAATATTTAAGGTTCTTACTTAGTAATCTTTAAAATATGTAACTAAGGGCAGTGGCTGGATCCCAGCGGCTCTTGCTGCAAGTCTGGCGTGACCATGCTTTTTCTGGCTGAGCCTGTGGCTTACCTGGGATTGGAACAGAGGCCACAGCAGCCAGGAAAAGAATGATGGCAGCTCCAAATGCCAGAACCGCGCCCCAGCTGTGCTCAACCCCTGGCTAATCACCATACTTTCTGTATGACCACAAAAGATGTTCAAGTTTTTAATATATTAAAAATATTTCAAGACACATCTGTTAGTGCTACATTTTAGGAGCCAAAATTAGCAAGTACAAGTCATTGCTTTTATTTAGACGTAGGGGCGAAACAACAGGGATTCTACGTCTGGCTAATGTTTTCAAAGTCCTTTTGTCCAACTATCTATTAGAGAAAAACAGTTGTCTTACTTCTGAGGTGAGGGATCCAGTGTGGCAGCTAAGACTTCCCCTGCCCTCTGCCACCTGTGTAATGGCCACATGCTTGGGTGTTGAAGAGAGCAAAGATTAGCACTTGCCATTTCCTGGGGGCCAGCAGGCACTTTTCTTCCAAGTCACATGCAGTGTGAGGGAGGAGAAGAAGGAGGGTACTCATACCATTATGGGAGTCTGAGGCACGAAAATACTCCTCATTCCTGGCTTTCTTATCTATTTGGGAACACAGAGAGGAACCCAGCAGAATTTAGGTACCTTCACTGATACCACCTGCTCCACAAAGACAGGATGCAGGGGAAGAGCTATTACCATTCCCGTTTCATAAAAAGGACACTGAGTTTAGAGAGATTACAGGTAGAGTCTGAACAGCAAATCACACTGAAACACACACACCTTTCTCTCTGGTGTGTTTGTTTTATTTTCCTGTTGGATAAACTAAACTGTGAGGCCAAAACTATAGAGAGTTGAACCCCACAGACCGCATACAATATTTTAAAGCAAGCAAGTTGAAATGTCCACATTTTTCATGTACCCAGCACATCAAAAACTGTGTAGACAATTCACTCTTCCTGTAATTAAAAGCAGAAACAGAAATATGGATTTCCAATGTGTGTTTGTTGAATGAGGAATGAGTGAACAAAAGAATGAAACGGGTGTGGTGGCTCACACCTGTAATCCCAGCACTTTCGGAGGCTGAAGTGGGCAGATCACCTGAAGTCAGGAGTTCGAGACCAGCCTGGCCAACATGATGAAACCTGTCTCTACTAAAAATACAGAAATTAGCCGGGCATGGTGGCGGGTGACTGTAATCCCAGCTACTCGGGAGGCTGAGGCAGGAGAATCACTTGAACCCAGGAGGTGAAGGTTGCCGTGAGCCAAGACCACACACTGCACTCCAGCCTGGGGGACAGAGCAAGACTCTGTCTGTGGTGGGGGGAGAAAGAATGAATGGATTGTAGGAGTCTTGGCTACGGATTCTAAATCGCCTCTCATGATTATACATCGACAGTTCTCCTTTCAAGAGCTCTTTTGAGGCTGAGATTGTGGCACATTCATTAGAATTAAGGAAGGCCTCCTAGCTTGGTCAGGCCCACTTCCCACTGAAGTCTCACCAAACCTTATGGTTGAAAAAAGACTCCCTGATCACCAGAGTCACCTAAACCTAAAGCAACAAGATACAGGCTGTTATACAGGATGTTAGGCTCATTCTAAGAGTGAGTGATGTTTTCTGTCCTTTTGGCTTCCTGTATGTGCACTCACATGTTTGATGGGCATGGAACATGAGCTGCAAATCAGCTTGTCTCCCCACAGCAGGAAGACCGCCTTCCCTCCACCCTGACTTCCACCCCAAAGGGTGCAAAGAAGCTGCCGGAGGGGGATGAGGGATTCTGTGCAGGAGCAGAAAGGAGAGCCCTCTAAGCACAGCTCCTGCCCTTGGTTTTTCCTGGGTCCAAGGAGATGTTTCTGTGGTTCGAGGCAGTGTCTTGATGATGCAAGGACAGTGGGCTGCACGGATCTGACTATCCATGCGGCTTCCTTTGCCTGCCATACCTTTTGCCTATATTTGGGCTGTCATCACTTTTACAGTTAGTCTCCAATTTTCCCAAGGCTGTGCTCAGAGGTTTGTACAAAAGTTAGTAATTTTACATATAATATTCAATTTTTTAAATTCAGAATGAATGCCTTCCTCCTTATAAACAATTTTACGTTTCCTTCACCAAAGACAGAGAGTTGGGGGCTCCTCAGCAGCACCACGGAGGAGACGGTGTCTGAGTTGGGGAAACTCAGGGCAGGAAAGGATGGCGGCAGGCCCAGGGGCTGATTCTGCCTGCCACAGAGGAGTGACCGTGACTCCAACACATGGCACCTCTGGAGCCCAACCATTTAGCAGAATGATTTCTATGCTACAAAGCATTCTAGGTTCTGACTTTGACTGCATGTCCCTCTGCTACAGACCTGGCCATGGGAAGGGCTAAAGTCCACCATGCAGTACGACAGTGGCCTCGTCTGGCACAGAGCTGGCAACTCTGGTGGCAGAGGTAGGGTGAGCAGCCTTTGGAATCTCCAGACAGTGGAGGTGAGCCATGACCTAAGCACAGAAGTTTGGGTGTCAGCAGAGGGTTCCAGGCAGGGACCAGGGCCAGAGGGCAGGGGAGGGTGGCCCAGCTGTGTAAAGAGAGGACGCAGAGAGCGAGGGGACACTGAGAGGCAAGTGGGGCTGGGCCATGGGTGTAAGAGCCCTTGGAAACACCAGGGAAAATAGCGCACACGTAAGCACCTCCTTCGCACTATTAATCTTCCAAGCACACCATTTACACAGTCAAACATTAGCTGAGTAATCACAAACTCCACATGAGTGGGGTCCCAATATTGGAGGTTTTACTGTGTTTCAAATGGACCAGAAAGAACAGCCGGACTAATGACAAATGCTACTGTAGTTTGATTTTCTGAGCCATTCTGAGGCATTTTCACACACTAAATAGAGAAATGGCTTTCAGTCAATTATAGCTTTCCAGGAAAAGAGACAACATAATATTCTACCTATAATAAATAAAAACAACTAAAAGATATGAGCCTCAATAAAAGGAGTCATACATCAACTATCATGGTAACTTCAAAAAGGAAACAAATGCCAGTCTTTTAAGTCTTCAAGATAAGCACTGTACCTCAGGTGAAAATGAAGAAAATCAAGACAAATGTCTTACCAGGTGCAAAAACCATCTGTTTTATTGATTTATTTTTTGGCAGAAGTCTTAGGTTCCTAAAGAGAATGAATCTCTAATTACTTTCAGGGTTTTTGATAGTCTTGTTTCTGATGGTACAGGGGCACAGGTCAGGAGAGCTAGCCTGGCAGCCATTCATCTGGAAAACATCTTGGGCTCTAACAAGCTTAATTCAAGTCCAAGATATGATATAGATGCTATAAAAAAAGCCCAGCCATCCCAGCCACCCCAGTGAGATCCAGCCATGTGAGTGCCTTCTTGGATGTTCCAGGCCAAGCTGAGTTCCCAGCAGAAGAAAATCTCTTAAGTGATCCCAGCTAACACTGTATGGAGCAGGAAAACCATCTGGCTGAGCCCAGCTAACCCACAGAATCACAAGAAATAAGAAGTCGTTGTTTTAAGCCACTAGTTTTGTAGTGGTTTGTTATACAGCAATAGACAACTGAAACAGTCACCAAAAGGAGCCATATTTTGTGCTATCTGACAATACCTTCCTAGACAAAGTGGATTAAAGCAGGGAAAGAACCTGATCCAAGGACACTTAATACAAGAGGAGGTTTATCAGGACCACTGGTCTGGAGCTAAAAGGCTAGGCTGAGGTAGGAAATACAAATAGATTGAGTACTTGAAATAAATGCTGAGAAGGTATGGTAAAGAACCGACCAAGGCCAGAAAAAGTTATAAAGCCGTAGAAACTCTGAGTGAACAGAATGAGCCAGCCAGCAGAAGCAGCAGAATGGAGAAGAGGCGGAAAGATAAGCAGAAAGACCCCTGTTCCACAGAGAGGATCAGCTACCTGGGGGCCGCCAGGTTTTCCGACAGCTTGCTATTGTCATGAGGCTGGACTGCAGTTTCCGGTCTCCAAGTTCCCTGAGGTCCCTGTCCCTCTCATGATCCCTTGTGTCAGCCAGCATCTGTGGCCACTCCTCTGTGAGCTGGCCAGAGAGAGTTTCTACTCTTGGTAACCAAAACAGACCAATGAAAACAGGACTCTTCTAGTATGAGATTCTACCATTTTAGGAGTGGCAATCAATCGACACAGTGAAAATTACCACCAGTACAGTGAATATTTTGGCAACTGGAAAATAAAGGTAGAGGAAGTCTTGATTAAGCTGGTGGATTGAAAATGCATTACAGAATTTCCATTCCACATTCCTGATGAAATGAGCAAAAATAAAGCCAAGCAAAAAGCCACAAACAGCAACCAAACTAAAAAAAGGGTATAACATCATTCTATAAACTAAAACTCATAGAAGTCATGTTGGCAAGTCATAAAAGTCCTGAAAGTTCTATCTCAAATACAACCAACCAGAGAGATGAAAACTGAGCGAACATTCTCTCTGTTTCATGGAGTAGCAGATGGGGCAGAGGGTGGGAAGAAAGAAATGACCCAGGAAAAGTTGGAAATGTGGCTGGCATACAATTAGAAAACCAGACAGAATGCAGAAAACAATGACTTTCAGATAGTACAACACAGTGATCCTGAGAGAAGAAATACAAACAATTGTGTCCAGCTTACTGCTTGCAGTTTCCAGGTGCAGTGCAGGAAAGGGGAACTCAAACAGAGCCCTGCAGTCCCACTGGGGTGAGAAGACACAGTGTGGAGTTCAGGGAGTCGACAGTGGCTAGAATATGAGGGGCTGAGAAGCAGAGAGGAAGGAGTTGGAAAACAGCTATTGTGAATATATGACATATCTTCAAGAAGGTAGAGGATATGACTAGCATGAACAGAAACATGAGGAATTTGAAATTAAAAATAAAACTGAATAGGATTAATGGCACATTAGATGTTACAGAAGACAGAAGTATTGCTTGAAAATATAGCAATATTGCTTGAAGCCATAGAAATAAAAATATCAAGAATTAAAAAGGAAAACAAAAAGGAAATGGCTGAGTAAGGTAATTCCAACACATTGGGAGGCTGAGGTGGGAGGATTGTTTGAGGCCATGAGTTTGAAACCAACCTGGGGAACATGGCAAAACTAGTCTCAACAAAAAATGTACAGATTATCCAGGCATGGTAGCATGTGCCTGTGGTCCCAGCTACTCAGGAGGCTGAGATGAGAGGATCATTTCAGCTCAGAAGGTTGAGGCTGCAATGAGTAGTGTTTGTGCTACTGCACTCCAGCCTGGGCAAGAGTGAGATCCTGTCCCAAAAAAAAATTTTTTTTAAACCACAGAAAATACTTAAAAACTAATGAATAAGCATCTGTGATTGTGGGATAATAATATCAAGCAGTATATTTATACATATAATTGGAGTTACAGAAGGAGATGGTAGAAAGGGTAAGAGAGAAAAACATTTCAGGAAAGAATCACCAAAAAGTTTCCAAATTTGTTAAAAACTATAAATTCGCATATCTAAAAATCTCAACGAACCCCAAGCAGAAGAAACATAAAGAAAACCACATCAGAGCCTGTCATATATTTTTAAAAACTCATATACACACAAAGATGCTCAACCCCCATCCACTTACTAGAATGACAAAACTGACAATTCCAAGTGTCGACAAGGATGTGGTGCAACTGAAACCCTTGTAACACTGCTGAGGAAATGCAAAATGGAACATCAGTTTTTTTTTTTAAAGCACTGTGGCAGTTTCTTATCAAGTCTCACATACATTTACTATGTGACCCAGCAATCACACTCTCATTTACCTAAGAAGAATAAAAACATGTCCATACAAAGACTGATATGTCAATGTTCATTGAAGGTTTATTTATAATAGCTAAAAATTGGAAACAACACAAATGTCCACAAATTGGTGCATGTATAAACAAAATGTGTTATATCCATAAAACAGAATAATATTTAGCAATAAAAAGGACTGGAGTACTGAAATCTACATTAACTTGTATGACTCAAAGCACTATGCTACATGAAAGAAGCCAGGCAGAAAAGACTGGATGCCATGGAATTCCATTTATATGACATTCTGGAACAGGTAAAACTATAGAGACAGAAATAAGATAAGTGGTTGCCAACATAAAAGATTTTACTACAAAGGGGCACAATGCAATTTGGGGGAGCAGGGTGACACCTATCATGATTGTGCTGGGGGTTGCATGATTCCAGACATAATTTATTTTATCACACTTCACAAATACTGCATTTTTTTTTTTTTTTTTTTTTTTTTACAAATTGAAGGTTTGTGGCAACCTTGCGTCAGGCAAGTTTACAGTGTCATTTTTCCAACAGCATGTGTTCACTTTGTGTCTCTGTGTCACACTTTGGTAATTCTTGCAATATTTCAAACTTTTTCATTATTATTATATCAGTTATGGTGATTTGTGATTGGTGGTCTTTGATGCTACTATTGTAATTGATTTGGGGCACTATAAGGTGTGCTCTTCCTTATAAGACAGCAAACTTAATTGGTAAATGTTGTGTGTGTTCTGACTGTTCCACTGGCCACTCTCCATCTCTCTCTGTCTCTTTGGGCCTCCCTAATGACATGAAAAGTCCCTGAGACATAACAATATGAAGATTAGGCCAAAAAAAATAACCCTACAAAGGCCTCCAAGTGTTCAAGTGAAAAGAAGAGTTGCACTTGAAATAAAAAACTAGAAATAATGAAGCTTACTGAGGAAGGCCAAGTTCAAGTCAAAAGCCAAGATGAGCAAAAAGCTAGGCCTCTTGCACCAAACATTTATCCAAGTTGTTAATGCAAAGGAAAAGCTTGTGAAGGAAATTTAAAGTGCTGTTCTACTGAACTCATGAATGATGAGAAAGCTAAACTGCCTTATTGCTGATATGCAGAAAGTCTAAGTGGTCTCAATAGGAGATCAAACCAGCCACAACATTCTAAGTGGTCTCAATAGGAGATCAAACCAGCCACAACATTCTCTTAAGCCAAAGCCTATTCCAGAGCAAGGCCCTAACTCTCTTCAATTCTATGAAGGCTAAGAGAGGTAAGAAAGTTGCAGAAGAAAAGCTAGAGGCTAGCAGTGGTTGGGTCATAGGTTTAAGGAAATAAGCCATCTCCATCACATCAAAGTGCAATGCAAACAGCAAGTGCTGATGTTAGAAGGTGCAGTGAGCTACCCAGAAGATTTAGCCAAGATCATTGATGAAGGTGGCTATACTAAACATCAGATTTTCAGTGTAGATGAAACAGCCTTCTATTGAAAGACGATGCCATCTAGGGCTTTCATGGCTCAAAAGGAGAAGTCAATGCTTGACTTCAAGGGTTCAAAGGACAGTTTGATATTCTTGTTAGGGAATAATGCTGTAAGTAGCAGCCGATGCTCATTGGCCATTCTGAAAATCCTAGGGTCCTTAAGAATTATGCTAAATTTACTCTGCCTGTGCTCTATAAATGGATCAATAAAGCCTAGATGACAACATACATGTTTACAACATGGTTTCCTGAATATTTTAAGCCCACAGTTGGGACTCAGTAAAAAAGGTCCCTTTCACAATATTACTGCCTACCAACAATGTACCTGGTCACCCAAGTGCTCTCATAGGGATGCACAAGGAGATTAATATTGTTTTCATGCCTGCTAATACAATATCCATTTTGCAGCCCATGGATCAAAGAGTAATTTTGACTTTCAAGTCTTATTATTTAAGAAATACATTTAGTAAGGCTATAGCTGTCATAGATTGTGATTCCTCTGATGAATCTGGGTAAAGTAAATTGAAGACCTTCTGGAAAGGATTCACCATTCTAAGATGCCATTCATAACATTCATGATTCATGGGAGAAGTCAGAATGTCAACATTAACAGGAGTTTGGAAGAAGCTGATTTTGGAGGAAGTTGATCCCAGCCCTCATGGTTGACTTGGAGGGGTTCACGACAACAGTGGGGAAAGTAAATGCAGATGTGATGAAAATAGCTAGATAACTAGAATTAGAAATAGAGCCTGAAGAGGTGACTCAATTGCTGCAATCTCATCATAAAACTGTAATGCATGAGGAGTTGCTTCTTATGAATGAGCAAAGAAAGTGGTTTCTTGAGATGGAATCCACTCCGGTGAAGATGCTGTGAACATTGCTGTAATTACAGCAAAGGAGTTGGAATATTACATACACTTAATTGATAAAGGAATGGCAGGGTTTGAAAAGACTAATTTTCAAAGAAGTTCTACTGTGGGTAAAATGCTACTGAACAGCATTGCACGTTACAGAGAAATCTGTGGTGAAAGAAAGAGTCCATCGGTGTAGCAAGCTCCATTGTTGTCTTATTTTAAGAAATTGCCACGAGCCACCCTAGTCTTCAGCAACCACCACCCTAATCAGTCATCACCCATTAACATGGAGGCAAGACCCTCCTCCAGCAAAAGAATTACAACTAGCTGAGGGCTTAGATGATTATTAGCAATAAAGTATTTTTAAATTAAGCTATGTACATTGTTTTAGACAGAAATGCTACTGCACACTTAACAGACCATATTATAGTGTAAATATAACTTTTATATATACTGGGAAACCCAAAAAATCATGTGACTCACTTTATTGTGATGTTTGCTTTATTGCCATGGTCTGGAACTGAAAAAGCAGTCTCCAAGGTATGCCTTTACATACATTTGTCAAAACTCATAGGATTTTGTGCTCAAAATTGGTGAATTTTATTTTACAAACATTATGTCTCAAAGTTGACACACACAAAAGAATGATGTAGACTATCTAATGGAGGGAGGTTTGAAAGTTGGTTTCTAAATCAAAGAAGCAATTGGAGGCCTGTGGGAATGGATTACACCCTCTCCCCAGTTTGCAGCAGAAACCCTAGAACAGGACATTTTACAAACTCTGAGAAGAGAAAGCTGGGTACAAGTATCATAAGAAGCCTGGCAATGACACCTGCTGGCTTTATTTCTTTTCCCTGCTATTCCTGTAGGCTGCAGGAAAGCATGGGTGCCTTCTCAGATTGATGGTGACAGTGAACCAATTTAAATACTGAACTTCAAGTGACATGGCAATTATAGTTTTAAGACCAAATATGAATACTTTTAACATGGACAATAAAAAAAACCCAATATGCTCCATCTAGTAATATTAGAGAATGCTCATATTGTCATCTTTCTTTTTTTTTGAGACAGAGTCTCGCTCTGTCACCCAGGCTGGAGTGCAGTGGTACGATCTTGGCTCACTGCAATCTCTGCCTCCTGGGTTCAAGTGATTCTCTTGCCTCAGCCTCCCAAGTAGCTGGGATTACAGGCACCCAGCACCACGCCCAACTAATTTTTGTATTTTCAGTAGAGACGGGGTTTCATCATGTTGGCCAGGCTGGTCTTGAACTCCTAACCTCAGATGATCCACCCAGCTTGGCCTTCCAAAGTGCTGGGATTACAGGCATGAGCTACCATGCCCAGCCCATATTGTCATCTTTCATAGCAGGTCAACCAACAATACTTATAACTAAAACATGTAGCTTTAAAAATACCCGACAAAATGACTTCTATTAACATTTTTCATAATCCCTTTTCTTAACCTCAAAGGGATCTTTTGGGAAATGGAAATAAATCTTTGTTATGATAGAAATTGCTCACCAATTCATTTAGCATCTTTATGGTTAAGTAAAATGAAATTTAGTACTTAAAAAATATTAAAGAACAATTATATTAGAATTCTATCGGTCAGGCGCGATGGCTCATGCCTGTAATCCCAGCACTTTGGGAGGCTGAAGTGGGCAGATTACCTGAGGTCAGGAATTTGAAACTAGCCTGGCCAAGATGGTGAAACCCTGTCTCTACTAAACATACAAAAATTAGCTGGGCATGGTGGCGCATGCATATGGTTCCAGCTATTTGGGAAGCTGAGGCAGGAGAATCACTTGAACCCAGGAGACAGAGGTTGCAGTGAGCCGAGATTGTGCCACTGCACTCCAGCCTGGGTGACAGAGTGAGACTCCAACTCAAAAAAGAAAAAGAAAAAAAAGAATTATAACTACTGACATAACTTATTTCATAATATCTGAGACATTAGTGCTTGTGAGATGTGCCAGTATTTTATGTAGCACTAACAAAGAAAAATTATTGCCAATTTAACCAGGATATAATGCAAAGATGCCATGGACTATAAGATGTACGCTAATTTCAAAGATACTGAAAGTGTGAAAAAAAAGTATGACTTAGAATCAATAGAATATGTACTGATCCATCCAGACATATTCATATAGAAAGGTTCCTGGAATAAGGTCACCTACATCCAATAATGGTTATTTCTCAGAGGGATAATCTTGGGTCCTTTAAAAACATCTTTCTATTTTAAAAAGATAGATTTACAATAACAAATGAATGCTTTTTTTTCAAGAAAAAAAAAGACTGGAAGTAAGTATGCCAAGATGTTAATAGTAGATAATTTTGGGCGTGGCAGTTATAGATGACTTTATTTCTTCTTTGTTCATTTCTGAATTTTAAAAGAACCTTCAAAATAAAAAAACTAAACAAAGCAAGTAAAGATTCATAAAAACTGGGACAGACATCCTTTAATGAAAGGACATTTTTAGTGGCAGGAACTCCTCTCAGGGTGATCAATGGTCCCAGTTTGCCCAGATTGTCCTGGTTTTAGCACTGAATGTCTTGTTCCTGGGATGGCTGGCCACCCTACCTCCTTATGGTTCAAATGACTATGGTGATGCATCAGGAAAGCTTTTGATTCTAGGACAATAATAATAAGGTTTGTTTTTAGTGTGCCTCAAAATCCCCCAAGAAACTTGTTAAATAAGCAGATTCCTTGGTTCCAAGCCTGGAGATTCTGGTCTGGGAAGGCTGGGGTTAGGCTTAGGGGAGGGCATTTTTAAGCACCCCAGGTAATTCTCAAGCCTTGGCCTGTTTCAGAGCTCCTTCAGCAGTCTTCCTGGCTTCCTCCTTCACTTCCTCTTCTCTGCATTTCCGGGGTCATCTGAAACCCTCCCTAAGCATTTGTGCCACTGGGAGCCTCCTGCTGTGTTTACTGCTGGCCATCTGCCTGGAGCACTGCCACCTCTCCAAGTTCACTGCAAAGAAAAAGTGATGGGAGGAACTCAACAGATCCCATGCCCTCCTGCCAGGAAAATACTGGTAGCTCAACTCAGACCTAAATTCATGTTCAAGATTCCCTGTCAGCACTCATTCTTCTAAAGAAAGTTTAAACCAGTGACATACAGGAATGAAGAAAGCCCCCCATTCTACAGAAATGACACACAGATCTTTCCAATTCTTCCTCATCCCTCACTTACGTTCTACCATCCTCAAACGCCATCTGTAGCAAATATTATCCTGGAAATTAAAAAAAGACCTATTACCCCATCCTATACATTTACTTCCATATGAACATAAGTCTGAGGTGTTAATTCTCTCTCCTGGACACAATTCAAAAGAAAGTAGGTTTCTTCAGTGTATCTATTCGGTCCAATTACTTCTAAAATATGGCACACTGCTTTATGTCAGCTGTTTTTCATTAATATGTGCATCAGGCTCCCATTTTTGGTGGCTCTCGGCCCAGTGCTTCTCAAACTTTAATGTGCCTAAGAATCACCTGGGGATCTTTTAAAAATGTAGGTTCTGAATCAGCAGGACCAGGGTGGGGCTTGAGATTCTGAATTTCTAACAAGTTCCCCCCTGAGGCCTTGGCTGCTGGTTCCCGGACCACACAGGAGTAGCAAGGGTACTTGACAGGCCAAAGTTTGGTCCCTATGTCTTTATTTGCCTCTAATAAAATTAAAACAAAGTGATCATTTGTTCCTACCACAGGGCTTAATCTGCTGTGCT
Source organism: Theropithecus gelada (assembly GCF_003255815.1). Classification (NCBI taxonomy): domain Eukaryota; kingdom Metazoa; phylum Chordata; class Mammalia; order Primates; family Cercopithecidae; genus Theropithecus; species Theropithecus gelada. The sequence goes on along the minus strand of NC_037669.1, from coordinate 163,661,447 downwards.
GTATTTTCTGAGTTTACAGGAAATTTGTAGTGTGCCCCCCACCTCTGACCAGGAGTGAATCAGCAAATATAAAGCCAAATCCTTTTTCGTTGTAAATTCTTACGTCTGCTGTTTATTGATCTGCAAACAATCAGGGTTAAATTCTAAGCAAAATAGGTATATAAGAAAAGTACATAAGTAAAGAGGGAAATGTCTGAAGAAGTCAAGAAAATGATCTTAATTATAAAAATAAGTAGAGGTTTAACATGAGAAAAATGCAAATGGTGACTAGCTTTGGAAGAGACTTTTTATTACATCAAATCTGAAAATTATTGTCAGCTCCAGGGATGGAGCTTTTAACTTGAGGGGGAATGAGGAAATTTAAAATGGCAGCTGTGATAATGTCTTTAAGGTCTTGAATCTGTTGGGGCTCAGAAAACAATACCCCAAAAGATGACACTGACATGCTGACCTAACGAAGCAGGCTCAAGGTTTCTCTGACCACCCCCACCACATATCTCTCAGTCCTCTCTCTCCCAAAGATGAGGCTGTTCAAATTCCCTTATCTAACTAGAAACTGAACCCACCACAGAGGAGCACAAATGCTTCTGATTTCCTCTCTGAAATTTCATTAACCAGAGAAGATCAAAATTTGTATTACGGAAGAAGAGACAGAAAATTTAACACCACAACTACAGCACAAAGAACTTCCTCCTAAACTATTTTTCCTTCTCAGACCATTCGATTCCCAAAGAGAATCATTTACTATCCCATTTCTGAGCACTGGGCCCATTCATTTCCCCTAAAATTCATTTACTACCCCTCAAAAACGGCCACATTTCCCCCATGTCCCTCCGCTATGAAGAAGGGTTTGTAAGCATCAAGATCACACTGGGTTGTTAGGTAATCATCCTCCTGTCATTCCCCATGCTTCTGCACCTTAAATAAATATAATATGTAGGTTTTTTATGCCTGCTAATCTGTCAATTGTCGGTTCGTTTTCAAGGCAGCTTCAGAGGGTGAAAGGGAAGCCTTCCTTTCTTCTCTACAAATTCAGCTAAGCAGAAAGTTTGGAAGGCAAACACCAGAGAGTGATATTACATTTATTAATTGTCCAAGGTCTGGAATGAAATAACTTCCGTGTTATTATTATTTATGCTCTGCAAATAACACTGAGAAGAACTATTGAGGTAAAACTCAAAAGTTTCGAGGTACATACACCGCATTATTTTTTAAATTATGTCATATTACATATAAAGTAGAAAATCAGCCTGAGAGAATGCACAGCAAAAGGCCAACAGTAATTGTCTCTGGATGATGGGATTGTGTTTACCTTTGATTATTGCTCTTTTGACATTTTTGACAATGAAAATACATTATTTTATAATAAAAATAAAAAGTTAATTTTTAAAAACTGTTATGCCAAAATAGATATGCATAGAGATGGCATTTCCCTTCAAGAAATATTTCTTTAAATAACAGTTCTTTTATGTGTTTCCTTTGATTATGCTCCATATAATTCTTTTCTATTTATTTCTGGGATTATATGAACATTATAGCCATAATTATACTTTAAAGTGTTAAATGAAATTTGAGTAACTAGAATCTTTAAATTCTCAATCATTCCTCTGTAATCAATATTTTCTATTTTACATATAGCAACTGGCATTTATGAACTTTTAAATGTCTCAGGGATAAAATGACAAAGTCCTTTATCTATCAGAACCTACAATGTGCCAATCATAGAAGTTCCCCTGTTCTTCATCTGATTTACAATGCCAAACTGTTGTGCCTGCAGACTCTAGGAGGGCAGAGTTCTTCATGTGATTTCTGCATCCATTCTACAATCTCAGTGGCTGACCATGTACCACGCAGGACATGTTATACTAAGAGAGGGAAGCATGCTGTAAAAGACTGCAAAATCACCAGCATCAGAAACAACTCTGTAGATACCTTTAAGATGGTAATATTCCAGGTAAAGCTCTCCACTGCTTTTTGTAGCTTTCTTTCCTTCAAACCTTCCTTGGTGCCTATGCTGTGCAAGTGTTCATGGAATTCCATGGCTGAAAGAAATAAAAAAGACAAAGTATATTACCTCCCATCCAATCTGTGGTAATGAACTGGAAATATTTCTTTTTCTAGGTAAAGTTAAAATGATTCCAACCTCCAGTGGAATTTCATAAATGTGTCCATTCAAGAATGTATTAATGGGGACAAAACACTGAAAAATTATGGCAACAACAAGGCAGAAGGCATCTTCGAAGTCAGCAATTGTTCCTCATTGTTTTGAAGGGAAACAGGGCACCTATGACCACTGATATTCTTATTTTAGAGAAGGGAAGCTCAGCAAGCTTCAGAGATGGGAGACTGCGAGGGAGCAGAAAGAAGGGCTGGGACCAGCATCTGGATCTGGACTCTCAGAAGGCGGATTTCAGCTCCACTGAGGACACAGTGGAGACCAGGGATAGAAAGAATGCAAAGTAATGTATTTTCTGTCACAGAAAGGGTCAATCTGAGGTCAAAGACCAAGCCCACAGTACAACGAGGGGAGTGGAGAAAGACCCTGAACTCTAACTCTGCATTTATGCTACAACTCTACACCAGAATTTATATAATAAATAAATATTCCCTACTGCTGTTCAAAATAATTTCTGCAAGATCTATAGACCCTCTAATTCAAATTTAGTTCACAGGGTTTTCACATAAATTTAAAAATTTTATGCTTTTTTTCCATTAGATGGAAAAATCTTAATTCCTAATCACACCAATATAACTGCTAATAGTAAGACTGCTGAATCCAATTTAAACATTCTTAGCATTTTTTTTGTCCTTAAGAATATATGTAATTGAGAATGTTCAGTGAAAAATATGATGTTCTAGGGTCAGCTGGAATAATTCTTTTCTCTCTGTGGTTATGTTACTGACAATGTACAATTAGGTCATGTGTTTCTTTTTTCTCATTTTACATGTATGTGGTGGGGGGAGTACTTTTTTTTGATGTAATTTGTTTTATGGATTATGCCAAAACATTACATAATTCCAAAGTTAAACTACATATCGAGGTGAATTCGGATAAGTCTTGCCTCATTTATGGTCTTCTCTACCTTGATCCTTCTTCCCTGTATATGTTCTTATTAGTTTTTTATTGTATTGTTTCTCTTTGTAAATGTAATCAAATGTGTACATATTATTCATAATCTTCCCTTCTTACAGGAAAGTAGCATACTATGTACAGTGTCCTGCACGTTGGTTATTTTCTTTTTCTCACACAATTGCATAGTGGAGTTCACTCCATGTCAGCGTATAGAGCTCTTCCTCACTCTTTTCTGTAACAGTTACAGACTCCATTGTGTAGATGAATCAGCATTTATTTAACCAGTTCACTACTGAAGGATATTGCATGGTTTAAAAACTTTTGCTATTACAAATAATTTAGCACTGTTGTAAATTTTACAGGACCTTTTGTACATTCTTTTGCACACTTTTACTCTTCAGTTGGGCATTCCGATTTCTAATTCCCTTTCTATGCAACACCATTTCAAAGCAACTCTATATGGTGATTGACAACAACTTTATTCCTTAGTGTCTTTAAATATCAAGCAAAAGCTAACACATATATCATAAATACAGTAAATGGCCAATTTAGTCTTTTTACTTCTGTGTTTCTTTCTCTCACCTAACCAGGAGCTGTGGTCCTACTTCCTGTTATGCTAATACAATATGGTAGCCTCATTGGTTTCGGGAAAGAACAGTAACTAGTGAGATTCATTCCACTCTCCAGGGAACTAATGCATGGACCACTCCCCTTTTCTCCAACTTCTCTTTTGCTGATGATGGTACTTGAGAACATCCCAACTTGGTTAACTGAATAAGCCCCCTCCACCCCAATGCCACATATACACTTTCCCCACTCTTCACCTCTAGGAGACTCCTTGGAGTGTGCTGCATGACTCAGATCCACCCATTGGGGCCCTAATGATAAGACTGATGTGCTTGGCTTTTCTAAGTTTTAATATTGGACTTTAAGAGTTCTGGATTTCCAAACAGGAATAATTAATACTCATTATGTTTCTGGCAGTCAGAAGCTACCATATTCTCACAAGTATCACTGAGGTTTGCAGAATGGAATCCATGACTGGAATTATAGGAAAGGAAAGAGACACAAGAGTGGGAGGGAGGGGGTAGCTCTCTACAAACAAGAAATATGACTCCATGGACTGTAAGATGAATAGGAAAAGAAACTGGGAGGAAAAATAGAAATGATATTAACTAAAGCAGGACCACATATTACAATTGCTTGACCGAATGTGGGCTCTTCACAATGGCTTTTTATGGCATTTCAAAACTGGCACAAGGTGTAACAATAATAGTGAGGGATTTTTCTAACATCAAGGTATCTGCATGGAAGCCTCATTATGCTAGAGGCAGACTGTTTATGGTGCCTTGCTGAACATTTGATCACCTGTAAGGTAATGAGGCAATGACAGGAACTGGTATGCTGGGCTTAATTCCAGCTCACATAATATAAGTATGGAACAGCAGAAGAAGGGAATGCTGAGCTTAGACAAACAGCTACTCTTAAGAAAACAGCTTTCAGGCCAGGCGCGGTGGCTCACGCCTGTAATCCCAGCACTTTGGGAGGCTGAGGTGGGAGGATCACGAGGTCAGGAGATCGAGACCATCCTGGCTAACACGGTGAAACCCCATCTCTACTAAAAATACAAAAATTAGCCAAGCGTAGTGGCAGGTGCCTGTAATCCCACCTACACGGGAGGCTGAGGCAGGAGAATGGTGTGAACCTGGGAGGCGGAGCTTGCAGTGAGCCGAGATCGTGCCACGGCACTCCAGCCTGGGCGACAGAGCGAGACTCTTGTCTCAAAAAAAAAAAAAAAAAAAAAAAAAAACCCCTTTCAGAAACTTCAGAAAGTATGAGCCTAGGGGCCAGAGGCTCTTACAGAACAGGCTGCCTTGAGAAGGGCTGGGGACTTGAAGATGAAACAGAGTTGAAAGGATAAAAAATGATATAGATAAGGAAGAAATGGGGAAACATTTAAAGAAACAAGTGTAGCTGCATACATGGCTGCTATCTAAAAAGCTCATATTTTACAAGTCTATGAAAAAAATGAGATGAGACCATTCTCCCTTATCTTACTCCTCTTAAAATACCTCTAGCCCAATAAAAGTTCACAGGGACATGCAAAATGTTTTATTAGTGAAGCTCTTTTAAAAAACAGGCAAAAAGGTAATAAATTGAACACTGGAAATACTAAGTTAAAAATAAAAAACTCAGACTATCAATCCCATTGTCATTTATTTAATTATTTGAGTTGCTGCATAATACATCTGTTTCTGTTAAGTCTTTTTTGTATTTTTATTTTTTATTTTGAAACAGAGTCTCACTCTGTTGCCCAGGTGAGGGTGCAGTGGTGTGATCTCAGCTCACTGCCATCTCTGCCTCCTGGGTTCAAGCAATTCTCCTGCCTCAGCCTCCCAAGTAGCTGGGATTACAGGCGCCTGCCACCACACAAGGCTAATTTTTGTATTTTTAGTAGAAATGGGGCTTCACTATGTTGGTCAGGCTGGTCTTTTAAACATTTCTGTGTTATTAACTTAGAAATGACTGATCTTTGCTAATCCACCAGAGTGGATTTTGCCAATCAACTAATTTGAAGCATATATTGATTTTATTTTTTTAGGAAAAGGGTTCTCACCTTGACCTTTCACTGTCTCCCTGTGACACGCGAGGGCCAGGGCAAGGACTGAGGATACACAACCAAGGGAATCGCAAGGCAACTTGCCAGGCGCTTTACATATGCTGTACAAGAAATGCAGACAGAGGCTATAGCACTTTCCTAAGGAAGTGGCAAAGAAGGATTTTAATCTTGGTTTGTCTGATATAGTCATACGTGTAAAATAATTATTCTGTGGGCAGAACGCTGTAAGGGCTATTGCATAGGTACCAGTTAGAAGGGAAGAGAGAGAGACAGAGAATGAGATTATACATTTGAACTGGATCAGTCTATATATATAAAACAAAAGAAATCTATTAAGATATCTAAGATGCAAATTGCATTATTCTCTCGGTACTAAATTACTAGGAAATCTATTCCTAGCATGTCACAGGAGGTCTTCAGAGTTCTTTACAACAACAGTGCTGTATAAAGAACTTCTCTGGGTTAGAAGTTAAGTAACCACTTCATTTTTCAAATTATTTTCAGCAAAGAAACAGCCCAACGAAAAAGTCCTTCTCTTACTAAAAAGCTGAAGAGTAGTATCTCTTCTCCTTCTGTAAGTCATACTATTCTGTCTAAAGACTAGAGTGAGTTTTAAAGTAGCTGGTGAAAATCAGGTGAGAAATAAAAAGCTTAAGACTAAGTCACACTCCCTCTCCCCTCCCCCAAGAAGTCAAGTTCGTTTTATTTTAAAACTCCTTGCACTTTAATTACAGGAAGAGAAAAGATGAGGGACTCCCACTGTGGGGATGCGAATGGAGCATGACCCAGTGTTGGTAAAAGCTGTGGGTGGGCAAGGAGCTGTATGAACCTGTGACTGCAGTTGAACAGGCAAAAGTGGATTACAGTAATCCAGAGAATTTAAAGAGCATGTGAGGAGGGTCTGGGGGAACCTGTCAGAGAATAGTGGGCACAGGCAGCACAGAGAAGTCACATGGAGACTAGAGAGTGCATCTCAAACCTCAACGAGTAACAGAATCGCTGGAGGTGTGTTTAAAGTGCAGGTTCCTGCGTCTCCCTGCAGGTTCTGATTCAGGAGGTCTGCGGTGGGCCCAGCCACAGACATTTTCAGATTTCCATGCAAGAGGACTAGGGATCATTTTGAAGAAAACCCGATTAGGAAGATGGGGAGATGGGACAGAGAGATGCAAAGTCCATGTCCAGTAGGTATCAGAGGGTCATTATTAGAGGGGTATTTCAGAAAATCTAAGAACTGTAAGACTGTCTATCCTAAAAGACAAGAAGGAAGGAAGGAAGGAAGGAAAGAAGGAAGGAAGGAAGGAAAGAAGGAAGGAAGGAAGGAAGGAAGGAAGGAAGGAAGGAAGGAAGGAAGGAAGGAAGGAAGGAAGGAAGGAAGGAAAGAAGGAAGGAAGGAAACAGGAGAGGGAGGGAGGGAAAGAAGGAATGAAGGAAGGGAGAGAAAGAAACACAAGTGTTTTTCATTGATGAATTATAGGTAAGAAAAACCTACATAATAAAAATAATTGGAATTTTATTGATCATGAGAAAATTTCTTTTGTGATGATCATCTGCATATTTAGAAGGTCATATTTAGAAGTTTTAAAATTGTTGATTTAAGCCAAAAGAGTCCTAATATTCTTACAGAGTGTGGCTGTTAGCTTATGTGGCCAGAGCATTGCCTGCTGGACGTATGAAAAGCCACCAGGCAGACACTGGGGAGAATAAACAGAAAGGCAGATTCGGGACGGTGTCAAGGTTGCTGCTGCTGCCTCTGCTTAGTGATGGTAACAAGAATTCCCACTGTGAAAACAATCTTCAGGTTCACAAATAGAAACTAGGCCAGTAATAATGAGAGGATAAAAAGTAGGATTTTTTTTTTTCAAAAACAAGTTCCATTTACCTGTATGTTTCCAATATCTTCCAAATACTGTAGCAACACATTTGCATCCTAAATTTGTATATTTTAGAGTCATGTATAGCTGTTCATATTATCTTGAAGTTAACTGTTTAACAAAATAATTGTGTTTTTTCTATTAGCCAATGTCCCATATACTAGTCTAATTTAAACTAAATGGCACTATAAAAGTCTCAAATAGTATGGCCTTGTCCATGTTTTCTTTAAAAGTGAAACATAACATTTTGGGGCAGCTATTAAAGAGGGAGGGAAAGGAACTAGGATTCCTTGATTCTACAACCATGTTGCCACCCAAGTGAGAAGAGGTAACAGTTAATTCTAGCCAAAGAAATGGAAAAAACGTCATTGAAAACCAACACTAACTAGGTAAACAGTCCTTTGGAAGTGTGACACAATTGCTATGTGCGACATATTTAACAGTCAGAATATACAGTGTGTTTAAAGACATCAAAGTTTGAAGGCTGTGAGCATATTACATGAATCCAATAAAACATGCAGGAATACGGATTAATGCTTAGGGGTAAATTATGTTCAGAGATTAACAAATGATCAGTGTCTCATACACAGACCTGGCTGGCCTGGTGTGGCCGCTCTTTCAACAAAATGATTGTCTTTGAGCCTCAGTTGCTCTGTGCCAAAGACCCAACCATTAAGTTCCTTTGACTCCACGACCCCAAGTTTCCGTTCCTAGGGAAAAGCAGTGGGTTATTTTTCTTCCGGAATGTTAACCATGAGGAAACCTGCTGCAATTTCTTTGTGATAATGAACTTGGGAACTAAGGGTATAAATAGTAGATCATCAAGCAGCAGAGAAAGGACACATGGAAAATCCTTAGGTGATGTCAATGAGAGTTTAATTCAGTTCTCATCAAAAGGGAATGGAAGATACAGGCTGTGCGAACAAAGAACAGAATGAAGCCATCATTTCATGGTGAGGACTGCACAAATCATGTAACCTTTGCTTTATAGCTATAATGCTAAATTTTAAAAATTGGTATGGCCACACAAAATTATATTATTGAATTTTTATATAAAGAAACATTTTAGAAATTTATTGCTTCTTTCAGCATCATCTCTAAAATCTAAACAGCTCAGATTTTTTATATGTGTAGGTGTTGATTACACATAATTTTCCAATTATTATTTCAAAATATTTTATAATTTAAATATTTTAAATAGTTTTTTCCTGAAGGGCTTAAAAGCTTAATGACAAAAAATGAATTATAATGCTGATAAAATGTCAGGTTTTGTAAAAGTTAATAAACGGGTGCAAAATTTTCAAGATGGCATAGTTAACTCAGAACATTTAGTACAACTGCATACAACTATACTGGGAAATAGTGAAGAGAAATTTCCACTTCTATCAAGCTTTCTGCTTCCCATCACAGATAACAAACTTAGATGAAAACCAAACAGCCCTAAAAATAAAAATATGATATATACAATAAAAATATATCAAAAAGAGGTTTTTGCTTTGAAAGGAAGTGAGGGCCAAGTCAGAAACATGGCATCATCTCCTTTTTCGATGAAATGAATGCCATTTATTCTTGCCAAACGTAAAGCAGACGACCTTTCAAACATTCTGGTTGGGATTTTCTCTACCAATCTAAATGATATGAAAATAAAATACAGCATGTAGCACATGGCTAAAATTTTAGAAGCAAATACAATTTTAAAAATTCTTCATGAGGAGACATTGATCTTAAATGAATACACTTAAAGATTAGTTTTTCAACTGAAAATTTACTTTGCTGTCCCAAAAAGCTCTTTTATCACAAACACAACCAGTACAAAAATTTTTGTGTGTAGATTAAAAAGCAAACTAAAAGCAAAAGCTAAAATCTTTTAAATGGTGACAAAATATATATTTATATTTTTAATTTATTTCAAATTCCCCAAATTAGGTGTAGTGGATTATTTCCTGAAAGATGGAATACCATATGACACAGGTGTGTTTGGGACCTCATTCAAGAGGTGGATGTCAACAGTATTAAACATACCTTAACGTAACATGGTTTGTACGTATGATATCACACTACTTAGAGAACAAAATATGGATATCTGATAATTTTATGAGAATACGTATAATTTATATATAGTACCTGTTTAAATGTACAGCCTTTGTAAACTATATGCTCTGCCTCAAAACTCCAGAGGTCTGAAGTTTGGGTGTGTGGCCGACCTGTGGGTGTTTACATCCTAATCCTTGTGGAGATGTGGAAATGCCTAATTGCTTTTCAGATAGTTCCAGTTGGTAGCCTCCTTTTCTTGGCCTTCTTCCCAAACAATCTGGGTATTAACAAAAGCCAAATTATTTTAAGATGGATTTTGAACTGTTAAATCCCGTTCCACATGAGACGGAAAAGATAAACCAGGTCTCTTAAATATATGCCTGAAACCCAGATGGATGACAAGATCCTTGCAATGCCAAATCCACAGCAGTACAATTTGTGAATGAATTATATGAGGGAGGTTTTCTTCTTCTGCCAGCACTTTCCATCTGGGTAGAGCTAGGTGAGATGAAGTTGCATAACTTTCAGCCCTTTGTGGAATCTAATTACCATGCCACCATTCTAAACACACGACCACATGACTCACCCGGGTGGGATAAGAAGAAGAATAATGTGCTTAGCAAGACCCTTCTCACTTCATTTCACTGAGAAATAAAGAGGTCTTCACCACAATTATGCACAGAGGAGTTCTGTTAGACCTACAACATTTTTGTTTGGATCGCCACACACGTTCTGTTAGACCTAGAACATTTTTGTTTGGATCGCCACTTTCACATCGATGCTTTCCTGCTCTCCCACAGTCTGGCATGATTACCATAACACACAAGGTCCTCGTGACTGCAGCCTGTCCATGTTTCTCCTTCTTTTTGACACCTCTTTCGATTTTAATGTTCAACAGATAATGTAGTCATATGGTTTAACAATTTTAAAAGTATAAACTGATATACAGGGAACTGTCTTTCCTTTCCCGATCTCCCAGCCTCCTTGTTTCCCTCCCCATCTCAGGCAACCGCTGTTATTCCTTCTTAGGTACCCTTCCTGAGAGATGCACACACAGCACACATGGCATATTCTCCCTGCCTCTTTAAAGCAAATGTTAGCAAATAACGCACACGGTTTCTCTTGCTTTTACAACTATCTATATCTCTATATATGCATATAAGATCTTTCTTATATATGTATACATATGTCTGGAGGCAAGTATATATATGTATACATACACGCAAATATATATACACACATACAGAAATGCATATACACATATATACACAAGTGTGTATATATATAACACACACATATACTTCTTTATTCTTTTTGTTTTGAGACAGATTCTCGCTCTGTCGCCTAGGCTAGAGTGCAGTGGTGCAATCTTGGCTCACTGCAACCTCTGCCTCCCAGGTTCCAGCGATTCTCGTGCCTCAGTCTCCCTAGTAGCTGGGACTGAAGGCATGTGCCGCCATAGCTGGCTAATTTTTGAATTCTTTATTCTTTATACAGTGGCATAATGTTCCATTATAAGAATGTATCATAATGTACGTCCCAGGGCCCTCCTGGTAAGCATTTAAGTTGTCCTCAATATTACAACAAAAACCTTTGCATATATGGCTTTCCCTAAGTATTTGATCATATTTATAGAATAATCTCTGAAACAATGGAATTATTGGTTGGAAGTATATAAACTTTGAAATTCTGAAATTTACTCCCATATGGGCTTCCCCAGATATGGACATGCACACAATTTACATGCCCTTCCTCCCCCAAATCTGAGTTATCAGCTTCCCCGATATCCTTACCAATCCATCGTGATTTATATGTGATGGAATTCTGGGGTCTTTAATACAAACATCTGAAAAACGGTATCTTCTTGAAATACTTCATTCACTAGACTTCCAGAAGATCAGTGTTCTCCTCCCACCTCTCTAGCTGTCACACCTTAACCTGAAACCCAGATGGATGCCCAAATGTTTTGAACACCTTAACCTCCTGTTTGTTCTTCTGCATCTTGCTGACATATAAATACTGGGGGCCAGGGATCCCTCTTCTATGTCTACGGTCATCTCTTGGATGAGCTCAGTCTCCCAGCTTGAAAGATTACCTTTGCAATGATAGCTCCCAAGTTTATTGATTCCAGTCTTGACTTCTCTAAACTTCAGACTTGGAGGTCAACTAGGCATATCAAACTTAACTTGTCCAAAACCATACCCTTGATCTTCCCTTTCAAGACCGGGCCTGCCCCAGTCTTCAGCATCCTGGTAAATAGCAGCTCCATCCTTCCAAGAGGAAGCCAAAAATCATCTCTTTCTCTCCTCCTATGCCACATTCAATCCATCAATAAGTACTGTTAGCACAACCTTCAGAATGTTGGTTTTTGCCATGCAAAATTCTTTTACATGCAGTCTAACACTAAGTCTGTTTGCTTAATATAATGTTAAAGCTTCTTAATATTCTTAATATTATGTATTATATATTATGTATTAGTTCCTGGCCTCCATTTCCAGCCTCATTTGCTGTTCCTGTCTTTCCCATGTGATATTCCACGTTACTCACTGCTGCTGCTGGCATGGGCTGTATTGCCCTGCATACGCTCTTCTGTCTGTCTGGAATGTCTGTGCCCACTTGCCTTGGCTCTTAGACAAACAACCTTCTTGACTTAACTCCTGCCCTAAAGTCTGGTTCAACTATCCCCACAGACAGACCTCCCCACTCCTCCTCTGTGTGATCAGGGCTCTAGGGCAGTGTGCACTCACTCCTGCACTTACACCCTAGGCTGCACTTACACTTATGAGTGGCTTAGATGCCTGTCTCCAATACTCGACCTGGAGCCTTCTTAGGGGAGGATCCATATCCCGTTTTTCTGTGGAATCTCCAGCTTCTGGTCAGATGGAGAGAAAGAGCTTGTTTGTTGAACAAATAAATACACAGCATTCTGTATTCAATTCAGCTCAACAGATATTTATTGAGTGCTGGCTTTGTGCCAGACACTGTTCTTGGCGTTTGGGAAACGTTATGAACAAACAAAGGTCCCTTCCCCTCAAGGAGTTTCCAGTCCAGTAGGAGGAACACAGACAACAAGTGATGGGCACAACAGATAACTCATTCACTCAAGTGGCCCTTCTATTTGGATGACAGCCAATTCTATCTGTAGGCCTGATCTCCATCCAAAGCTTCACTCTAATTGTTTTGACAACTTACTAGCTATTTCCATTTGACCATCCTGCTGTGATCTCATATGTGTCACACTTGAAACAGACCTTCACAACCAACTTCTTTCTAAACGAATACTTCAGGCATCCACATTCTGTTGCTGGGAGTAGTATATGAACACGGAGGGCACAGGAGACAGAATCAATCACTGAGTTTCTGAGTGAGTCCTAAACTATCTAGTGACCTCACTGCTTGTAACAGTTTCCCGAAGTATTTAAGAAATTGACAGATAGAACTTGAGACAAGGGCTTTATCACCAAATAAATTTGAGAAATGCTGAGTTAAACTGGAGGATATTTAGCATGATAATGTGTACTGAGAATCTCCAAAGGGGATAAGGTGCATTATAAAAATGTGATGATGAAGTCCTTTGCCCAAGGAACATGACTAGTGTTGCATGAATTAGGCTTTAGTAAATGTTGGCTTAAAAAAAAAATCAATCCCAAATGTTTTAGACTTGAATTAAAAGGCTTCCTTCATTGAGTCCAGCCTGTATTTCCAATCCTAATTTTTACTGTTTCCTGAAAAGCAAATATTTCCCTTCAGCCAGGACAATACATTTCATGTGCACTGAAAGTACACCTTGATGATAAAGTCTGCTAAGCTTTGGCCCATCTAAAATGCCTTGTTCCTTCTGCTTAACTTATACAAATCCTGCATTCCCTCAAGCCCCTAGTTCAAGCTTGGCCTCCTTTCCTAACAACAAAAGACTCTGAGACTGCTCCTTTCTTCAAATTTCATTTATACCTGTTATCTATACCACTCACTTGGTTGTGTTTTATTATAACTTTCCATGATGGTAGAAACATTATCATCCTTTTTTTGTATCTCCAATAAGTAATTAGTATAATAACTTGTCATGAAACAAATTCCACAAATGCATGACTGTGTTTTTAATGTAATATGTTAATATGTTATTGACACAGCACTGACCTATAATGAGAATACAGTGACCTATAATAAAAGAACACAGGTTAATTAAAGTTGCTTTATATTCCTTATTCTTATAAGAAAGGTTACCTCTAAATACTGTTAAAACATTCTTAGAATGCATTTGTTCACTTTTATTCAATTATTTATATATTCCCTTTTACAATCCCTTACATATTTATAATATACTATAGTATTTGTAGACCACAGAATTAGAGAGCTGGAAAAGCCTTAGAGATAATCTGGGCCAAATCACTTTATATTAAACGTAAGGATACCTAATATACACACATATGTATGTATATACATAACCTTCTGGTATTTGTATGAGAAAGGTGATTCATTTTGTCTGTGGACTTTACTTGTAGTTCTTCTCAGTTTTAATAAGCAATTATAATGGGAATTCTCATAACCAAGTGGTTTATTTATGCAAGTGCCAGAGTTAAAAACAGCCTGAGAGTTACTCTTGACCCCTCTTCAGCAGAACACCTGCTGAGATGACCCTGAGAATTGCTATTTAAATACAAGGGGATGCTTTCAGAGACTCTACGGGTTTACAAAGGAAGGAGGGAGGAAGATGTGACAAGAGAGCACAGTGTTGGGATTTAATCACAGAACAGGTACCCCAGGAAAGGCAAGTATCCCCCAAACTTCCCTCCCCTTCATTTGTGGCACAGGGGAAATGTCACTGGTGAAAGCCATGTTCTATGCTGCTCTAGAAAGGTAATTTGGCTGTCCCTCAATCACACAGCTGGTGCATGTCTGAGTCAGAGCAGTCACTCACGCTGTCCCTGTGCGAGACAGAGGAGAGAGGCTTAGGGAAAGAGCATGAACTCAGAAGAGGGCCTGCTCTGCTCCACCCTCAAAAGAGAAGTTCTCAAAACCTGAATGTGCTCACCACAATGCAAATTCCTGAGTCCCACTCCCAAATGGTCAATATTTTGGGAATGATATAAAGAGACTGCATTTTCAACAAGCATTCCCGGGAGATTCTGACCACACATATGAAAAATAGCATTAGTGTGAAAGTTGATGTGGGAATCTTTCTTTTCTTTGCATGACTGTGAATAGATGATGTGGGAATCTTAGAGCAGAATTAGGGTGAAGGTTACAGGGACGGTTGGGGTGTGGTGAGACGGGTTTCTAGACACCAGTTGCTTATTGTGAAGTTTTTGCTCTGAATGAGTTGGCCTAGTTGTTGTCTTTGTGGTCATTTCCTCTGCCATCCCTTATCAGTGATGAAGGTCCCTTGTGAGGGAATTAAAATGAGAAAGAGGCCACTGAGGATGCTGTTACTTCTTTTCTTCCCTTGACTTCACTAATTATTAGTTAATTAATTAGTAAATGCCTAGAAGAAGATGTGGTGGTTCAATACCCAGTCTTTAAAAGATATTGCGGATTTCAAATGGGGTATGGGAGTCTGATGCAGGTTTCCTGTGTCTCATCTTCAGAAAGGTTGGCTTTTCACCTTCAGAGTTAAGTGTTAACTTTACTCCTTGAAACTAATGATGATGGGTTACAATTTATGTGTCCTGTAACATTGTATGGGATGACTTGTTTAATCTTTTTCAGTAACTGTAATCCAGCCATTCTCAAACTGCTGTTTATGTAACTGATCTTAGTTCACTGTAATTTAGAAGGCATAGGGCCATCAGGGAATCACATAATCCACTGCCACTTAAAAGAAGGAAAATGGGGCAGAGAGGGGTCAAGTGACTAAACTAAAGTCACACAGCAAGACATGGTACAGAGGGCACCAGAACATGGGTCTCTGAATTCCCAGGAAAGAACCTTTCACTTTTGTAAAACAGAGCTGAGAAACATTCTGACATAAATGAGAACTGAGAGGATTTGGATCTGTGTCCCCATCCAAATCTCATGTTGAAATATAATCCCCAATGCTGGAGGTGGGTCCTGGTGGGAGGTAATTGGATCATGGGGGTAGCATTCTCATAAATGGTTTAGCACCATCCCACCTTGGTAGTATACAGTGAGTAAGTTCTCACGAGATCTGGTTGTTTAAGAATGTGTGGCACCTCCCCCTCTCTTCCTCCTGCTTGGGCCATGTGAAGATGCCTGCTCCCGCTTTGCTTTTCACCATGATTGTAAGTTTCCTGAAGCCTCATAAAACAGAAACTGATACTGAGAAGCAGGGCATTGCTGGAAAGACACTTGAAGATGTGGAAGCAGCTTTGGAACTGGTAATGGGCAAAGGCTGGAACAGTTTGGAGAGTTCAGAAAAAGAAAGGAAGATGAGGGAAAGTTTGGAACTTCCTAGAGACTTGTTAAATTGTTACGACCAAAATACTGATAGTGATATGGACAATGAAGTCTCAGATGGAAATAAGGAACTTACTGGGAACTGGAGTAGAGGTCACTTTTGCTATGCTTTAGCAAAGAGTCTGGCTGCATTGTGTCCCTGCTCTAGGGATCTGTGGAACCCTGAACTTGAGAGTGATGATTTAGGATATCTGGAAGAAGAAATTTCTAAGCAGCAAAGTGTTCAAGATGCAGCCTGGCTGCTTCTAACAACCTATGCTCACATGCACAAGCAGAGCAATGACCTGAAACTGGAACTTATATTTAACAGGGAAACAGAGCATAAAAGTTGGAAAAATGTGCAGCCTGGCCATGTGGCAGAAAAGAAAAGCCCATTTCAGAAGAGGAATTCAAGCAGGTTGCAGAAATTTGATAAATAAAAGGCAAATGCTAATAGCCAGGACAATGGAGAAAAGGCCTGAAAGGTATTTCAGAGACCTTCCTGGCAGCCTCTCCTATCACAGACCCAAGGCCTAGGCAGGAAGAATGGTTTCATGGACCAAGTCCAGGGCCCAGCTGCTCTGTACAGCCCCTGGACACTGCTCCCTGTAGCCCCTTTCTTTTGGCTGATTTCTCCCTTTTGAAACGGGATTACTTACTCAATCCCTATATCCCCATTGTAACTTGGAAATAAGTAACTTGTTTTGATTTTACAGGTTTATAGGTGGAAGGGACTTGCCTTGTTCAGATGAAACTTTGGACTTTTGAACTAACGCTGGAATGAGTTAAGACTTTGGGGGATTATCGGGAAGGGATGATTGTATTTTGAAATGTGAGAAGGACATGAGATCTGGGAGGGGCCAGAGTAGAATAAATGGTTTTAAACTGTGTCCCCACCCAAATCTAATGTTGAAACATAATCCCCAGTGCTAGAGGTGGAGCCTGGTGGGAGGTGACTGAATCATTGGGGCAGAGTTCTCACGAATGGTTCAACACCATCCCCCCTTTTGAGTTCTCATGAGATCTGGTTGTTTAAAAGAGTGCATCACCTCCTCCAACCCTCCTGATCCAGCCATGTAAGATAGGCCTGCCTCCCCTTCACCTTCCGCTATGATTTTAAGTTTCCTGAGACCTACACAGAAGCTGAGAAGACGCTAGCATCATGCTTCCTGTACAGCCTGTGGAACCATAACCCAATTAACCATGAGCCCATTTCTTTCTAAATTACCCAGTCTCAGCTATTTCTTTATAGCAGTACGAGAACAGACTAATACAAAACAAAAAGTTATAAGGCTCTCGGGTTTCCTTTTGCAAATATAATTGACCTTTCAACAACAGGGGTATTAGGGGCATTGACCCTGCATGCAGTCAAAAATCTGCATGTAACTTTTGACTCCCCAAAAAGTCTACTAATAATAGCCTACTTTGGACCTGATGGATGCTTTACTGGTAACATAAACAGTTGATTAACACATATTTTGTATATTATATGTATTATATACTATATTCTTAAAATAAAGTAAGCTAAAGAAAAGAAAACATTAAGAAAACCATGAGGAAGACAAAACATATTTACTATTTATCAAGTGGAAGTGGATCATCATAAAGGTCTTCATCCTCATCATCTTCTAGCTGAATATACTGAGGATAACGAAGGAGAGAAGGGGTTGGTCTTGCTGTCTCAGAGGTGGCAGAGGCAGAAGAGGCGGAGGAGGCAGAAGGAAAGGCAGGAGAGGCAGACACACTCAGTGTAACTTTACAGGAATGCACTGCAATTTCTGTCTTTTTTGCTTTTTTGCTTCTCTAAAAATGCTTCCATACAGTACCAGTCCTTCTTCCACTTTTTGCTTTAGTTTCAGTGCCAGTATCATAGGAGGATCTTTGTCATAAAAGAAGTCAAAAGCAGTCTTGAATAATAGGAACGCTTCTGCCAGATTGTCTGATGTCAAT
The DNA here is from genome assembly GCF_003255815.1 of Theropithecus gelada. Classification (NCBI taxonomy): domain Eukaryota; kingdom Metazoa; phylum Chordata; class Mammalia; order Primates; family Cercopithecidae; genus Theropithecus; species Theropithecus gelada. Next base: position 163,643,506 of record NC_037669.1, on the reverse strand, counting down.
TTATTTGCTGGCACTGCTTCTTCTACATCTTCCTCATTGTCTGGCACTGGTTTGGAAACACTCATCTCTGTCAAGTTATCTTCTGCTAATTCCTCTGGTGTGGTGTCCATGAGCTCTTGATTTTCTCCAAAATCCATAACCTAAAACCCCTCACCCCCCAACTTTTTTTTTTGCCATATCCACAATCTCTTTCATGATTTCTTTCAGCAGCTCTGTTATAAATCCTGTGAACATCTGGACAGTTTTCTCCAGTAGGAATTTATTGTTTTGGACTTGATGACTTTCATGGATTTTTCTTAACAATAATGGTATCTTCAACAGTATTTCGAATCCTTCTAGTCATGTATGATGTCCTCTCTATCAGGGGTTCTCTTCTACAGCATTAACAATCCTTTCCATATAGCATCCTCTGTAATGAGTTTTAAGGTACTTATGACCCTTTAATCTACAAGCTGACTTGGAGATATTGTGCTTGGGGGAAAATAGACCATATTTCATCGCCTTCAGTGTTGAACTCATGGGGTTCTGGGTGGCCAAGGGCATTGTCCAATATCAAAAGAACATTAAAAGGCATTCTCTTACTGGCAAGGTACTTCCTGACTTCAGGAACAAAGCATCAATGAAACTAATACAGAAGAAGCTCTTGTTGTTCAGGCCTCCGTGTTGTACAACCAAAAGACTGGCAGCTGGTGTTTATCTTTCCCCTTTAAGGCTTGGGCATTAGCAGCTTTATAGATAGGGGTAGTCCTGATCATAAACCTGACTGTATCTGCACAAAACAATAGTTAGCCTATCCTTTCCTGCCCTAAATCCTGGTGCTTGCTTCTCTTCCTTACTAACAAATGTCCTCTGTGACGTTTTTTTTCCCCCCAGAACAGGGTATAGCGGCATTAAACACCTGTTCAGGCAGATATCCTTTCTCCTCAATGGTTTTTTAAATTTTATTTTTATTTTAAATTTTTATAGGTGCATAGTAGGTATATATACTTATGGGGTACATGACATGTTTTGATACAGGCATGTAAAGCATAATAATGGAAAATGGGATATCTATCCACTTAATAAGCATTTATCATTTGTGTTACAAACAATTCCATAATACTCTTTTCATTGTTTTAAAATGTACAATAAAATTATTATTGACTACAGCACCCCTATTGTGCTATCAAATACTAGGTCTTACTCATTCTTTCTAACTTTTTTTTTTTGGTACGCATTAACCATCCCCACCTCCCCAACCCTGACCTCCCATTGCCTTTCCCAGCCTCAGGTAACCATCTTTCCATTCTCTATCCCCATAAATTCAATTATTTTGATTTTTAGATTCCACAAATAATTGGGAACATGTGATGTTTGTCTTTCTGTGCTTGGCTTATTTCACTTAACATAATGACTTTCCAGTTCCATCCATGTTGCAAATGATAGGATTCCATTCTTTTTTATGGCTGAATAGCACTGCATTGAGTATAAGTATCACATTTTCTTTATCCACTCAACTGTTGGTAGATGCTTAGGTTGCTTCCACATCTTGGCTAGTGTGAACAATGCTGCAATAAACATGGGAGTGCAGGTATCTATTTGATATACTGATTTCCTCTCTTTTGGGTATACATGCAGCAGTGGGATTGCTCGATCGTATGGTAGCTCTATTTTTAGCTCTTTGAGGAACCTTCAAACTGCTCTCCATAATGGTTGTACTAATTTACATTCCCACCAACAATGTATGAGGGTTCCCTTTTCTTCACAGCCTCGCCAGAATTTGTTATTGACTGACTTTTGGATAAAAGCCATTTTAACTGCAGTGAGATGATATCTCATTTAGTTTTGATTTGCATTTCTCTGAGGATCAATGATATTGAGCACCTTTTCATATGCCTGTTTGTCATTTGTGTGTCATCTTTTGAGAAATTCCTATTAAACTTTTTGCCCATTTTAAAATTGGATTATTAGACACTTTTTCCTACAGAGTTGTTTGAGCTTCTTATATAATCTGGTTATTAATTCCTTGTCCCATTCATTCAGTGGGTTGTCTCTCCATTTTGTTGTTTGTTTCCTTTACTGTGTGGAAGCCTTTTAACTTGATGTGATCCCATTTGTTCATTTTTGCTTTGGTTACCTGTGCATGTGGGGTATTACTCAAGAAATCATTGCCTAATCCAATGCCTGGAAAATTTCCCCAATGTTTTCTTGTAGTAGTTTCACAGTTTGATGTCATAGATTTAAATTTTGATTTGATTTTTGTATAAGGAGAGAGATAGTGGTCTAGTTTCATTCTGCATATGGATATCCAGTTTTCCCTGCACCATTTACCGAAGACACTGTGTTTTCCTCACTGTATAATCTTGACACCCTTGTGGAAAATGAGTTCATTGTAGATGTGTGGATTTGTTTCTGGATTCTCTATTCTGTTTCATTGGTCTATGTGTCTGCTTTTATACCAGTACCATGCAATTTTGATTACTATAGCTCTGCAGTATTATTTGAGGGCAAATAATATGATTCCTCCAGTATTGTTCTTTTTGCTCCAGATAGCTTTGAATATTCTGGGTCTTTAGGGGTTCCATATAAATGTTAGGATTTGTTTTTCAATTTCCATGAAGAATGCCACTGGTATTTTGATAGCGACTGTATTGAATCTGTATATTGCTTTGGGTAGTATGGACATTTTAAAAATATTGATTCTTCCAATCCATGAACATGGAATCTCTTTCCAGTTTTTTATGTGTACCCTCTTTCTTTCATTAGTGTTTTATAGTTTTCATTGTAGAGATGTTTCACTTCTTTAAGTTAATTCCTAGGTATTTAATTTTATTTGGGGCTAATTTAAGTGGGATTACTTTTTAATTTCAAATTGTTCACTGTTGGCATATAGAAATGCTACTGATTTTTACATGCTTATTTTGTATCCTACAGCTTTACTGCATTTGTTTATCAGTTCTAACAGATTTATGGTGGAGTCTTTAGGCTTTTCCAAACGTAAGATCATACCATCTGCTAACAAGGATAATTTGACTCAATGACTTTCTTAATGGCATCTGGGAACTTGCCTGCTGCCTGTTGGTTGACAGAAGCTGTTTCACCTATTACCTTGACATTTTTAAAGCCAAACCTCTTTCTAAAATTATCAAACCATCCTTTGCTGGCATTAAATTCTCCAGCTTTGGATCCTTTACTTTCAATTGTCATATAATGACTTCACTGTTTCTTGAATCATATTAGTCTATAGGTGTGCCTTTTGTATAGCAATCCTGTACCCATCTAAAAGCTATATTTTCAATGTGAGATAAAAAAATTTTGCAAAAGAAGTGCAAGGTTTTCATACCTGCTGGTATGGCTGCAACAATAGCTTCATGAATTTTCTTTTTTCTTTTTTTTTTTTTTTCTTTTTGAGACGGAGTCTTGCTCTGTGCCCCAGGCTGGAGTGTAGTGGCGCAATCTCGGCTCACTGCAAGCTCTGTCCCCCGGGTTCACGCCATTCTCCTGCCTCAGCCTCCCAAGTAGCTGAGACTACAGGCGCCCACCACCACGCCTGGCTAGTTTTTTGTATTTTTTTAGTAGAGACGGGGTTTCACGGTGTTAGCCAGGATGGTCTCGATCTCCTGACCTTGTGATCCGCCCGCCTCAGCCTCCCAAAGTGCTGGGATTACAGGCTTAAGCCACCGCGCCCGGCCTTCTTTTCTTTTTTTTTAGAACAGTCCTTATGCTGGATTCATTTATCCTGAAATGGCAGTCAACTGCACACCTCAATCTATGGTATATACTAAGCAATTCAATTTTTTCTTGAAATGTCATGACTCTTCTCTGCTTGTTGGGAGCACTTACAGTATCACCAGTGGCACTTCATATAGGTCCCATGGTGTTACTCGAGGTTTATGGTATTGCACTAAACATGATGAATAATATGCCATAACTATGAGAGATCACTTTTTACTGGGAATGCAATTTACTGGAATGATAAACTGCTCAGTCAGAGATGATTAGCATCACACAGCGTTTTAAGCAGATACTCCCAACACTTGAGCTCACCACAACAGCAACAGGAGGTGGCTATGAAATTATTACAGTAGCAAAGTATGTTTTGCAGTTAATTTTAGCAGTTATGAGTTAACAGTGTATCTTACATTTGTTTACATTTTTCTTAATTGTGAATGATGTTATGTATGGGCTTTAAGTGTGTGCATAAGTTTTGATACATTTTAACTTTTTATAACAGATTTGTGCATATCTTATGGCAGTAAACGATAAAATAGACTAGTACCTACATATATTTTATGCATTTGTGGCCTATCTTCTTAAATTTTTTGATATTTCCATGCTACATGGTTCATGTTTTTTTCAAATTGTTGCCAACCTCCAAAAAATGTCTCAGTATATTTATTGAAAAAACTCACATATATGTGGACCCATGCTGTTCAAACTTGTGTTGTCCAAGGGTCAATTGTATTTTCTTTTTTCTTTTTTTTTTTTTTTTAAAATTTATTTATTATTATTATACTTTAAGTTGTAGGGTACATGTGCATAACGTGCAGGTTTGTTACATATGTATACTTGTGCCATGTTGGTGTGCTGCACCCATCAACTCGTCAGCACCCATCAACTCGTCATTTACATCAGGTATAACTCCCAATGCAATCCCTCCCCCCTCCCCCCTCCCCATGATAGGCCCCGGTGTGTGATGTTCCCCTTCCTGAGTCCAAGTGATCTCATTGTTCAGTTCCCACCTATGAGTGAGAACATGCGGTGTTTGGTTTTCTGTTCTTGTGATAGTTTGCTAAGAATGATGGTTTCCAGCTGCATCCATGTCCCTACAAAGGACGCAAACTCATCCTTTTTTATGGCTGCATAGTATTCCATGGTGTATATGTGCCACATTTTCTTAATCCAATCTGTCACTGATGGACATTTGGGTTGATTCCAAGTCTTTGCTATTGTGAATAGTGCTGCAATAAACATACGTGTGCATGTGTCTTTATAGCAGCATAATTTATAATCCTTTGGGTATATACCCAGTAATGGGATGGCTGGGTCATATGGTACATCTAGTTCTAGATCCTTGAGGAATCGCCATACTGTT